>NW_008688540.1:2286-18180 GCF_000695815.1 Acanthisitta chloris | reverse complement strand
GGTCTCTTCCAAACCTGATGATCCTATTACTCTATGGTTCTAATTCCCCCCCACTATGATCCTCTTCTAAGGACCAGGCCTGCCATGGGGGTCCTTCACCAGCACTGACTGGGGGTGCCAGCCAGCACCCATTGGCTGGATGGGGTGGTCTGAAGGTGGCTGCAGCCCTGTACTGCTGAGCCCTTGGCAGAGCAGCACACCCTGACCCTCTGTGAGACTCTGTCCTGGTGCTTTATGGCCATCACCATGTCCCAGTGACAGCTTGGGCTGTTCCAGAGGGGTCACATCTGTCCAGCTCCATGGTAGAAGTCCATCAAGGAAGGCAGGCAGAACTCTCCTGGGGGCACACCTTGTTATGTGTTATGTTTGGGAGGGATGGGGATGGGAAATCTGAGCTCCTGGGGTCACGAGGGCTGTAAGAACAGGTGGAGTGAAAGGAAAGCACCAATAACAGTGGAACACCAGTGCTCCAAGAGGAGCCCAGGCTGTGCCTCCCATGCTCATCCACAGTCCTCCTTCACAGGCTGAGAGCCAAGAACCTACACAGACACAAAGTGGGACCATGAGGCAGAGCTCGGTCCCCCCAGAGCTCCCAGCAGTGTCATGGGGTGACAACGAGGGGAGACCATGGGGACCATGGGGTGCTCATGGTCAGCTGGTGTGTTAGAAGTTGTGGGGACTTGAGATGGACAGTTTCTGAAGGCTTTGGTGATCATGTGGGGGAGTAGTGTCATGGGAAGGCCACACCAGCTCTTTGGAGCCTGCTGTGACAGCCACAGTGCACAGGCATGTTGGTGCCACTGGCTGCCCCAGGTCTCCCAGGTGCTGTCTCAGAAGGGACATAGAATCATAGAATTTAAGGGGTTGGAATGAAGCTTAGAAATCATCCAGTGCCATCCCTCTGCCCTGGGCAGGGACACCTCCCACCAGAGCAGGTTGCTCAAGGCTTTAGCCAACCTGGCTGTGAACACTGTTGGGGTTGGAGCAGCCACAGCCTCCCTGGGCAACCTGTGCCAATGTCTCACCACAAGACATGCTGTGCTCTGTGCTCCAGGACCAGCCTGGGGCTGTGGGAAACAGCCTTCAGCATCCAACCTGCTGGTGTCTCCACAAAGCCACATGTTGGGCCAGGCAAGGTGGTCCAGTCAAGATTGCTTCCAGGACAATCCCATGATAAGTGTTCAACCTAATAAATCAATTAAACCACAATAAGTTTCACCTCAGCATGAGGAAGAACCTTCCACTGAGGGTGGCAGAGCACTGGAACAGGTGCCCAGGGAGGGTGTGGAGTCTCCCTCAGTTGAGACATTCCAAACCCACCTGGATGCATTCCTGTGTCACCTGCTCCAGGTGATCCTGCCTGGGCAGGGTATTGAACTAGATGATCTCCAGAGGTCATTTCCACCCCTGAGAGTTCTATGATTCTGTGTCTCTGGGGCCATTGCCACAGGTGAGAAACATGCTGAACACCAACCCTCCAGCCCACTCTTTGCCACTCCTCCCCATCCCTGCACAGCTCATCAAGGAGGCACCAAGGGGCCAGGAGAAGTGGAGCAGCAGAAGTAGGGCAGTGTGCTGGCTGTGGGGCAGGCACAGCCCAGCACCAAGCTGGGCTCAGAGACCCTGACACAGCAGGGCTTGGAGCCAGGGCAGTGTCCTGCCCTCACCCCACCCAAAGCAAAGCAGGGCACCAGCAGGGCAGACACTCACTGGTGTCCTGGTCCAGCACTCACACCCCATTGGCTTCTGATCCTGATGGAGATCCAGCCCCAGGGTGTAAAAATGCCTTTGGGCAGCTGAACAGGCACAAATCAATCATAGAATCATAGAATTTTAAGGGTTGGAGTGGACCATAGAGAACATCTAGTGCCTGGGCAGGGACACCTCCCACCAGAGCAGGTTGCTCAAGGCTTTAGCCAACCTGGCTGTGAACACTGCCAGGGTTGGGGCAGCCACAGCCTCCCTGGGCAACCTGGGCCAGTGTCTCACCACCCTCACAGGGAAAACTTCTGCCCAAGATCTAATCTCTCTTGCAATTTCTCCCCATTGCTCCTTGTCCTGTCCCTGCAGCTCCTAACACAGATCCCTCTGCAGCTTCCCTGGAGCCCCTTCAGCTCCTGGCAGGTTGCTCTGAGGTCTCCCCACAACCTTCTCTTCTCCAGGCTGCACAGCCCCAACTCTCTCAGCCTGTCCTCATAGGGAAGGTGCTCCAGTCCTCTGATCAGCTTTTTGGCTTCCTCTGGCCTTGCTCCAACAATTCCATGTCCTTACATTGAGGGCAATTCTGCCTTGCAAGGTGTTGAGTTGCCTCCAAACCAGTGTCACAGGCAATTCCATGGGATGGACAGGAATCCCACAGGGTTCGTGATGGATTTGAATACCAGCACTGAGAGCAGCAGCTCACCACAAACTGCTGGGCAGGGCACAAAACCCAGCTGAGTGACCCCATGGCATCTCCCTGCCCTGTGCAGTGGCATCACTGGGGGTGGCAGAGGTGTCCCCACGTGTGTGTGTACACAAGGAGACTGTGACACTGTGTGGCCTCTCTGCCATGCCAAGGTGAGGGACATGTAAGGATATCTCAGTGCCTGAGCTCTGTGAGCTAACCAAAACCAGCTGTATAAAAATAAACAGGAATACTCGAGCTGTGATTACCAAGGAAACGCATTTCCATACAGGAAAACGTCCAAAATGACTGTCACTTACTTCCTTTATTTATTTGCATTTCTAGAAATGCTCCCACCCAGGGCTCTGGGCTCAGGCTGCCCAAAGCACAGACAACATAGCAACCTTGCCCCATCACCCACCACCAGCACCATTTTCCCCCCTCCCACAAGGAAAGCTGCTCCTGTGTGATGGGTGCAATGACTTTCTCAATGTATGCAATGTTGGAACCTGCTCTCCTTCATTTCCCATCTCTGGGCACAGAGGTTTCCCATTAGCTTTCCTGGGATCCCCCATGAAGGATATCTGGGCTGAGTCTGCACTGAGCTCTGGGGAGTCAGTTCAGCAAAGGGATGATACTAGGGCAGGGATATGGGAGGATTTCTTGGTCCAGCTGCCATCAGAGAAGCTGAAGGAGGGAAACACAGGCTGAGGCAAATCAAAAGAGAAGCATTTTAACTTGCAAGAAATGGAAATGAGAGGAGTGAATTTGGGTCATGCCAAAGCATTTGTTCTACAGGAAATGAAATGTTTTACAAGCCTTTCCTTTGCTCCTTTTCTTTTGCCTTTTATTCCTGCTTTTGGGAGGCTTTTACAATTAATAAAAAAAGAAAAGTTTGATTTAGAAAATGCACAAAGAAAACGTTTTAGCTGCTGTCCCTTCCCCTGCAGCAGTACCCAGCCCTCACAACCAGCTCCAGGCTGATCACACTGTTGTTTGGGGCTCTTTCTCCAGCCCTCAGCAATACAACAACTGCATTGTCTGCCTGGGATTCTCTCAGATGGTAATCTTCCCTCTAAACCTCTCCTGGTACCCATAGGAACCCAAGTACTGAGCAGTGACATGAGGCATCAGGACAAGTCCCACTCTGGTGGTGATGAGGCACCTCCATCCCATCCCCAGAAAGCCTGTTGAGGAGTTGAGGTGCAGCAAACTGGGCAAACCTTGAGGCTCCTCCTGTTCTGGAAGTGGCTGCAGAGGAGATTGGTTTGGAGAGGAGATTTGTCTGGTTTTGGGGGGAATATATTTGTTTATGGTGCAGCTTTGCCTTTCAGAATCACAGACCGGTTTGGGTCGAAAGGACCTTAAAGATCATCTCATTCCACCCCCTGCCATGGGCAGGGACGTTGCTCCAAGCCCCATCCAATCTGGCCTGGAACACTCCCAGGGATGGAGCAGCCACAGCTGCTCTGGGCAACCTGTGCCAGTGTCTCACTGCCTTCACAGCCAACAATTCCTTCCCAATATCCCATCTAACCTTCCCTCTGGCAGTGGGAAGCCATTCCCTGTGTCCTGTCCCTCCATCCCTTGTCCCAAGTCTCTCTGCAGCTCTCTTGGAGCCCCTTTAGGAACTGGAAAAGGTTCTAAGGTCTCCCTGGACAATCCTTCTCTTCTCCAGGCAGAACACCCCCAGCTCTCCCAGCCTGGCTCCATGGCAGAGTTGCTCCAGTCTTTGGAGCATCTCTATATCCTCTTCTGGCTGCAGGGACATGCACAATGCCATCAGACTGGTCTGGATTCTGGAGCTGCTCCTCTCTGGCAGGACAGGAAGCCCCTGAGCTGCAGAGCATCCAGTGACCATGTGAGGAAGGGACACAGAGGCCCTGGGGCTGCACTGCCATTGTGAAGGGAACGTTTGGCTCCATGGCCCTTTGGTTATGGATGTACTCCCAGTCTGTGATGGGTCCCTCAGCTCTCCTGTTGCTGTGGGGATCCTACAGGACTGGGGGATGGTGCTGTGTCCCCAGCAGGTGAGAGAGGCTGAGCCAGCAGCACCCACTGTGTCACCCACACCTCAGCAAAGAGCAGCTGGAGGGTGGATGACACAGTTTGCTGCTCTGCTCTCCACTGCCTCTGCCAGGTAATTAGAGCTGACAGGGTGTGTGCTGAGTTCCTGGGTAATTACCCACACACCTAAGGTGTGGTGGAAGTCAGGAGGTGAAGCCAAACCTTCCTCCTGACCTAGATGCAGAGGTGCTGCCCAGCATCAGTGGGACAGGGAGGTGGAGAGGAAGAAGCACATGATGAAATGCTTCTGCAGGCACAGCACGAATGTGGCCTTCCCCCAGCTGCTCCAGAGAAGACACTGCAGTCACCCCAGCTGGTTCTGGGAGGGGAAAGCAGTGGCTCCCAGGCAGAGAGCATCCCTGCCCAGCTGGGAGCAGGGGCTGGTGTGGTGGCACATGTCCCCTGAGCTGTGCTGGGAGGACAGGGCTGCATTAGCAGGAGCCTGATGTGCAGGACAAGGCAGAGAACACTCTGTTGGCTGCCTGTGGCTGTGCCCACATGCTCAGCTGATCAGGTTAACTGGCTCATTTGCCCAGGAGCAGAGTGCCAAGCACTAATGGCTTTGGACAAGCAGCCTGTGAGGTGCTTTGCTCTCCAGCCCTTCTGGGGGCTGCTGCAGGTGCTCCTGAGCTGCACTGGCTCAGGACAGAGGGGCTGGGGCTCAGCTTCCAGGAAGAGTGCCAGGGAACGTGCCAGGAAGCGTGGCAGCAAGAAGGGATTCTGCAGCCACTGCCTGGACAGAGCAGTGTGGTCCCAGTGCTGCAGGGGCCAAAGGAACAGGGATGGACAGATGAGCCAGGGAACCACAGAATCATGGAGTCATTAAGGCTGGAAAGGCCCTCTAAGATCAGCAAGTCCAACTGTCAATGCAGCACCACTAAACCATGTCCCCAAGTGCCACTTCAACACCCCTTCTGAACTCTCCCAGGGATGGTGCCTCCACCCCTGCCCTGGGCAGCTGTGCCAGGGCCTGACCACCCTTTCAGTGAAGATATTTTTCTTAATATTCAATCTAAACCTCCCCTGGTGCAACTTGAGGCCATTTCCTCTCATCCTGTCCAGTTCACAATCTTGGCAAGCAGCTGGAGAGCAGAGATTAGAGCCAGGATAGCCCTTTCCTCCCTCCCCTCATCTTCTCAAGCTCACCTCCAATACCTACAGCAAGTCTGGGGGCTGCAGCAAGCCCAGAGCAGAGGGACCAGGGTGGAACTCCCAGCCAGGAGGAAAGCAAAGCCCATCTGACTGTCCCATCTTAGCCTTGAACCTGCAAGGCACTCTCACCAGCCAAGCACCACCAGTGCACCAGCTGTGGCCACTTCCAGTCTTGGCAACCTCACTGTGCAACAGGAGAAAGTATTCCTGGTGCTGCACAGCAGCCCCTGCCTGAGCTTCTCTCTTGCCCACAGAAACCGTAGCTTTCCTGCCTCTAGGCTGTCCTTACATTGACCCATCCTGCCCTTTCCTCCCCTCCCAGCCTTGCCCTTTCCTCTGGCTGTGCCTAGCTTGGGGCACATGCATGGTGGGGACCTGCAGGCCCTCACTCCAGCCATTTCCTTCTGCAGGGATGTGGCTTCAGGCAGGACTGTCCCTCTGAGCTCCTCTGGCCAGGCAGCATCATTATATGCTTTGATTTGGGTCCAAAGCCTGCAGGACAACACCCAACCCTTGCATAGAGACCAATCTGTGTCCATCCCAGAAACCAAACCAAGTCCCAGCCTTTCAGGCTCAGGTCATTGTCAGGAACAAATCCTCTTTTTTAGCTCTTTAGCAAGACTCTGACCTTCTCCCCCCTGGTTCTGGCTGATAGATCAAATTGACTGTGATCAGGGCTATCTGCAGCACTTGTTCTCCCATCTATGCTCTGGAAGATAAGTTCTCCTGTATCCCCAGTTCCTAGGATTACTCATTCCTCGTGGATGAAGCCTTCTAATTCTTCCATTTAATTGCTCATGTTCCTGGCATTGGTTCAGAAATACTTGGACTGTTTCTGCCTGGTCTTATCTGCTGTCCCAGCCGAGGAGGTGCCATCCCTTGCTGGCTCTCAGGGCTGCCTGACGTCGCTTCTTGGCAAGGTAGGAGCTCTCCCATTCCTCCCTGCTCTCTGCTCTTCCTTTCTTGGTTGCCCTGCTCCTACTGCCATGGTCATCCTCCCTCTGGCTGTGGATTCCAGGCAGGGAGCAACCAAGGCCAAGAAAGGAAAAGCTCAGAGACAGCCCCGAGCCTGATCCACAGGGAACATCACTACTTATCTGGCTTCCTCCTGATAACCTCCCTTTAATATTATCCACTGCAGACTCACCCTTTGCAAGTTCCTTATCCACTGTAATGCTGTGATCCCATCTTCTCTGGGTTAGCTAATAATTTCCCAGGGGTGCTTTATCCAATAGTTGTTTAAATCCAGACAGACAGGACGCAGTGCAGAGAAGCCAAGGATTGCTGAGGCCCTGACAGGCTGCCTTGGGAGAGCCCATGCTGCACGTTATTCCATTTCCCATACATCTCCTGACTTTATCTGTTGGCCCATTTAACATAAGCTCAGAACCCTTAGGTATGGCACAGGGCAGATTATTTACCCTGCATGGAAAGTTTTCAGGGCAGCTGTGCTGTCCTCAGCGTGGTGGCACTGCCTTGGGCTGACTCATTGCCCCAGTTCTGCTCCTTCACGACATCTGTCCACTACCTCCTGGTGGTTCTGCTTCTGTGAGTCCAGAGGAGGTCATGGAAATGATCTGAGGGCTGCACCCCATGGAGCCAGGCTGGGAGAGCTGTGGTTGTCCAGCCTGAGGAAGAGAAGCTCCAGGGGGACCTAAGAGTCCCTTCCAGTGCCTAAAGGGGCTCCAAGAGAGTTGGAGAGGGACTTGGGACAAGGGCCTGGAAGTACAGAACACGGGGAATGGATTCCTACTGCCAAAGGGCAGGGATAGATGGGATATTGGGAAGGAATTCTTTCTTGGGAGGGTGCTGACACTGGCACAGGTTGCCCAGAGCAGCTGTGGCTGCTCCATCCCTGGGAGTGTTCTAGACCAGGTTTTTTCCGGGGCTATTGAAAGGTCTCCCTGCCCATGGCAGGGACTGGATGAGATGAGCTTTAAAGTCCTTCCAACCCAAACCATTCCACGGTTCTATCAATCTATGATGCATCAACCAATTCTTCCAGAAGCCTGAGGCAAAGGTGAGCTGGTTCCTCACCAGTTCAGTGCACTGAACTGTTGGAGCTTTCTCCTCACCCAAGGACTGATCATTCCCATTTCCATACCATCATTCCCATGTCCAATAAGAGCATCCTCACCAATGCCAGTGCCAAGGGCTCAGGCAGCATGAAGACATGGCAGCAGCACCTTCCCCCATCCTCCCATCCCCACCTCAGACTTCTCTTGTGTCTTGGCCCAGACATAGTTGGCATGTGAAAGCAGCAACCTGTCACCACTTGTCCCTGTCCCTCTTCTCCTGCTCTGTCCTCTCCCAGTCTTCTCTGCATGACCCTTTCACCTCTGCCTCTGTTTTCTGGTTAACACCATTACTTCCGTCTTTCTTCCTTTAGGACTACCTGCTATTTTCTCTTGTCTGGCTGACCCTGTTTCTCCTCCCTGAGCTCTGGGACACCAAACCATGGTCTCTGCTCCATTTTCTCTCCTACCTGTCTCCTCCTTTTCCCTTGGGTTTCTAACATGATTTCTGATGGTGTGATTTTTCCACAGAGCAGGGATCTGCAGGTTTTCAGTTTCTTTATGGTTCCTCCTTTCTCCTGTCCTAAATTGTTCTAGATTTCCTATTTCTCTCCCTTACAGCATCCAGATGATTCTCTGCTTCTGTGTCTCTCTTCCATGGTGCTCTGTGGGCACATTCCCACTTCACCTACACCACCAGGAGGATGAGGTGGTGGGCAGTTTTGGGGCCAGAACATGGGAATGCTTTCCTAGCATCTCTCAGCCTCATCCCATGTCCATCACCTCTGTTCTGCCTTTTCTGCATGGCTGAGAGTGAGAGGGGGATCAGGCTGTGACACACATGGCAAAGGCTGCTTCACTCTGACCCTTCACCATGAGCAGCCCACTTAGAGGAGAAAGAAACTGCAGGACACATTCATTCACACAACAGCCCAGATGCTGGAGTAGAAGATATCCATTCCATTAAGAAGCTGAGAGATAAAATCCTCCTCTAGCAGCAAGTGTTGTTTCCAGGAATACCTTAAAGATGTTTTGATTTTCCTTTTTTTATGTCCTTGTTATACAAAAGCAGCAAGAGCAGCTCTCCACACAAGCACCATTAGCTCCTTAACACACGAGGGTCGGCAGGAATCAGTCCTGGGTTGGCAGATGTTCTTTTGGCCCAGCTCATCCAGCTGGGCAGGGATACACCAAAATCCCACTGATATCCCACCCCTGGAACCAAAAGGCTTAGGGCTGACCCACTGTGCCTTTCAGTACCCAAAGGAGCTAGTGTAAAGGTGGGGAGAGATTTTTTGCAAAGGTCTGGAAGGACAGGACACAGGGAATAGCTTCCCACTGCCAAAGGGCAGGGCTACATGGGATATTGGGAAGGATTTCTTCCCTGTGAGGGTGCTGAGACACTGGCACAGGTTGCCCAGAGAAGCTGTGGCTGCTCCATCCCTGGGAGTGTTCCAGGCCAGGTTGGATGGGGCTTGGAGCAACCTGGGCTAGTGGAAGATGTCCCTGCCCATAGCAGGGGGTGGGATGGGATGGTCTTTAAGGTCCTTCCAACACAAACCAGTCTGGGATTCTCTGATTCTATCTCCACAGAAACCACTGTCATGAAATGGAATCATAGAAATATCAAGGTTGGAGGAGACCTCTGAGATCATCAAGTCAAATCTTTAACCTGTCACTGCTGGAACCTCTAAACCCTAAACCAGAGCCTCCATTGCCACATCCAGACACCTCTTGAACACCTCCAGGGATGGTGACTCCACCACCTCCCTGGGCAGTAATTCAGTGCCTGAATATTTTCCTAACATCCAATCTGACTCTGCCCTGTCTCAGCTCAAGGCCATTCTCTCTAGTCCTCTCCTTGCAGCCATGGCAGGAGAGACCAACCCCCAGATGATTTTGGCAGTCAGGACCATCACACTCGTTGTGGATTCTGTCTGGAGCAAACCAGAACACCTGCAGTGCAGGCTCCAAGCTCATTATAGTGGGGTCAGCAGAGTTTCCCTCTGAGCCACCCATGGAACACTCCTTTATTTTGGGAGGTAACCACAAGGAACCCATTCCACATGCCACATTCCATCCACTGAAGGATATGATATCTCAAACTCAGGATCAGCCAGACCCCACACACAATGCAGACCCCAAAATGCAGCAGAAACCATGCAGTGTGTCCCAGCAGTTGCCATTTTTCTGCCTCTTGCCTCCTGCTCTGTGCTGCTTTGTGAAGAAGTTCCACATTGAAACCAGCCAAAGACGAGAATTTCCAAGAGACATGAAAATAGCAGAATGCAAATGCTGTGGAGGCTTGAAATTTCAAGTGATTTACCGGTGTCAAACCCGTAAAATCAATTTGGCAGGTGTTTGCTGGTTAAAATTAGTTTGAACTGAGAGCTGGAGGCATTGTGGTGGGTGTCTGTGAGCATTGTTGTGGATGCACGAGGCATAGGCACCGCTCTGCATCCGGAGGGATGTGTGTTGGGAAGTGTAATCCTCCTGCTGTGCCTTGTAATGCTGTTTGCTCTGCTCAGACAGCTCCGTGGGCTGAGGTTGTGTGGCTGGGGCCACAAACCAGCACCTCCAGGGCTTTGTTGGCCTCCTCCCTGGCCTTAGCATGCTCAGTGTGTGGTGAGCAGGGGATGGAGGCAGGTCCCACCCCAATGCTGTGTTAGTGCCTGGGAAGGGCTCATGGGGTAAGCCCAGCCAGGACAGTTGGGTGCCAAGGGCAGCAATGGGGAGAGACCTGATGGACTCATAGCATTGAATCACAGAATCACAGAATCATCAATATTGGAGGAGACTTCTAAGATCATCAAACCCAACCATTAACCTCTCGATGCTGGAACCCCTAAACACTAAACCAGATCCTCCAGTGCCTCCAAGCACCTCTGAAACACCTCCAGGGATGGTGACTCCACCACCTCCCTGGGCAATATTCCAGTGCCTGAACATCCTCCCAGGGAAAACATTTCTCCTAATATCTCTGATTCTGCCCTGTCTCAGCTCAAGGCTATTCCCCCTAGTCCTCTCCCTGCAGCCATGCAATCATTAAGGCTGGAAAAGCCTTCTAAGATCATCAAGTCCAACCATCAACCAGCAGCACTACCATGTTCACTACTAACCATGTCCTCAAGTGCCACATCCACATGTGTTTTGAACACCCCCAGGGATGGTGACTCCACCCCTGCCCTGGGCAGCTGTGCCAGGGCTTTAAAACCCTTTCCATGAAAAGGTATTCCCTAATATCCAATCTAAACCTCCTCTGGCAGAACTTGAGGGTATCCCCTCTCATCCTGTTTCATGGCACAGAAACGTTCTGCTCACCCTGGCCAAGGCAGCACTGGTCTGTGCTGTGTCCCCATGGCAGAGTTGGTCTTCCAGCACACCCACCTGGCTGTGGGATGTGGGGTGGAATTGCTATGTACCTCTCCTGCCCAACCACTGTAGCCTCCTCTCCTGCTCCTGGAGCTCTCAGGCACTTTGCCTGCTCAGTCATAGAATCAATAGAATCAATGTTCAGTGGTTGGAATGGAGCTTAGAGAACATCCAGCCCCAACCCCCTGCCCTGGGCAGGGACACCTCCCACCAGAGCAGGTTGCTCAAGGCTTTAGCCAACCTGGCTGTGAACCAGCCACAGCCTCCCTGGGCAACCTGGGCCAGTGACTCACCACTCTCACAGCAAAAACTTCTCCCTAAGATCTAATCTCAAGTTCCCTCTTTCAATTTCTCCCCATTCCTCCTTGTCCTGTCCCTGCAGTTTCTAACCAAGAGTCCCTCTGAGCATTTGGGCTTCTCTGGAGCACTTGTATGAGGGGATGGAGACTGATGCTCTCTGCATAGACCTACATGGTGCAACCTCATCTCTGCAGGAGCTCTGGGCAGCTGGCTGCATGGATCAGCACAGCATCCTGCCCACCTCAGCACCAGTAGCACTGGAAGCAGAGCTCATCCTGACCAGTTCCTCAGCTTCTTCTCCCCTGCACACAGAGAACTAGGGCCACTGCTCCTGACTCCTTATTCTTTTCCCCAAACACTGAGAGAGGCCGGAGAGGGACCAGGGGCAGCTGCAGAGGAAGGTGATTGTGTGCTGCAGTGGTGGAAAGGGCTGCACAGAAAAGGGGTCAGTGAGTGCAGACCTGGGGTGCACATCCCACACCCCATGTGTGAAACAGAGGCACAGAGACACCTCCTCCTTCATCCTGACTCTTCAAACCTCACCAGTAATCTCTCCCTCTGCAGGTCACTCCCCTGGTACTCCACAGCCCCTCTCAGACCCCTTGGCTCTGGAGTGCCCTCCTAGCACCTGATTCTGGGCTGATACTGGGCTGGGAAGCCTCAAGCCAGGATGTGTTGGAGGTACAAGCCACCTGCAAAATCAGGGGTGAGGGACAGACTGTGCCCTTGCACAGCAAGCTAGGGGCCAGCATGTCCCTGCTCAAACCTTTGTGAAGCCAGATGGGTCAGGTTGCAGCTGCCTGCCTTGCCCTTTCTTCAGAGGTGATGCCATTTCATGCCAGTCCTACTGTCACCAGGGAGCTGCTGCACAGCTCTGCCTGAGCATCTGCTGTCTCATGGCAAACCAGCACAGCCCAGTGACCCTGCTATTCCCACCTACCTGCATAGTCCCACTGTGACACTATTCCCACCTGGAATACTACCTGCAGTTCTGGTGCCCTCAATGTAAGGAGGACATGGAACTGTTGGAGCAAGGCCAGAGAAGGCCACAAAGCTGATCAGAGGAACTGGAGCATCTTCCCTACATGGACAGGCTGAGAGAGTTGGGGCTGTGCAGCCTGGAGAAGAGAAGGTTGTGTGGAGAGCTCAGAGCAACCTGCCAGGAGCTGAAGGGGCTCCAGGGAAGCTGCAGAGGGACTCTTGGGTAGGAGCTGCAGGGACAGGACAAGGAGCAATGGGGAGAAATTGAAAGAGGGAAACTGAGATCTTAGGCAGAGGTTTTTGCTGGGAGGGTGGTGAGACACTGTCCCAGGTTGCCCAGGGAGGCTGTGGCTGCCCCAAGCCTGGCAGTGTTCACAGCCAGGTTGGCTAAAGCCTTGAGCAACCTGCTCTGGTGGGAGGTGTCCCTGCCCAGGGCAGGGGGTTGGGGCTGGATGATCTCTAAGCCCATTCCAACCCCTAAAGCTCTCTGATTCTATGAAGTTCACCCCAAGGAGGGACTTCTACAGTTTCTCATCCTCCCAGGAGACTCCAAAGAAATCCAATAGGATTCAGTATCCAGCCCCCTCTCCACTCCAACATCCCAGTCTGCCCCACCAGTGCCATGGTGGGATGCCAGGATGCCCCAGGACCCTCTGCCCTGCAGTACCATGCTGGACTCTGCTGTGCTGCAGGACCTCGGTGCTCAGCCATGCAGGATGTCACTATACCACTGTGGGCAGCAGTGCTGGCAGCTCCTTTTCCTCCCTCTGCCATTCCCTCCTCTCCCCATCCCTCACACCCAGCTGGAGGTCACATCAGCCCCCAAAGGCAGATGTTTTGGGAGCTGGTGCTGAGGACAGTGGCAGCAGGGGTGGTCTCCTCTCTGTCACAGCACTGGGTCATGGTGAGGGCACTGGGCTGAGGAGAAACAGCCCTCAGAAAGCAGGTGTTGAGTCCTTCAGCACACTGTGCAAGAGAAACACTGTGAACTCCACTGCCCCCATCAAATCCTCCCCTTGTGTTCATGTCTGACCTCCTCCCTGCCCTCTGGGGTTATGGCTGGGATGAAAACCCTTCCCACCTCTCCTGCAGCTGCTGTGCAGTGAGGCTGGAGCCATGGGACGTGGATGGTGGCTCTGTCCAAGGCTGGGCATCATGTCCCCAGGCAGACTGACACTTGGGACTCCTTTTGAGGGTTTCCAGTCTTTCCCTCAAGCAGGACACTCAGTCTGGCTAAGGTTCTCCAGATCCCTAAGCAATCCACACTACTTTACTCCATGTAGCATGGACATCCCACCCACATCCACTCCTCTCCACCACAGCATCTCTGCCCAGCTTCTCACCATGCTGGGGCTCCTCTTTGGTCTGGGACATCATCCAGTGCATCCCAAATGCTTCATGGGGATCAGAAACTGCTCAAGGACCCCAAACCCATGGGAGAGTGGTCAGTGGAGCAAGACATGCCCACACCAAGTGGTTCTGGGTTGGCTCTTTGACAAGTCAGAGATTCAGGAAATAATTGTTCATGGAAAGGGTTATAAAGCCCTGGCACAGCTGCCCAGGGCAGGGGTGGAGTCACCATCCCTAGGGGTGTTCAAAATACCTGTGGATGTGGCTCTTGAAGACATGGTTAGTAGTGAGCATGGTAGTGGTGCTGACTGATGATTGGACTTGATGACCTTAGAAGGCTTTTCCAGCCTTAATGATTGCATGGCTGCAGGGAGAGGACTAGAGGGAATAGCCTTGAGCTGAGACAGGGCAGAATCAGAAATGTTAGGAGAAATATTTTCCCTGGGAGGATGTTCAGGCATTGAATTACTGCCCAGGGAGGTGGTGGAGTCACCATCCCTGGAGGTGTTTAAGAGGTGCTTGGAGGCACTGGAGGATCTGGTTTAGTGTTTAGGGGTTCCAACAGTAACAGGTTAAGGGTTGGACTCGATGACCTCAGAGGTCTCCTCCAACCTTAATGATTCTCTGGTTCTCTGATTTTCTGACAAGTGGCAGCAGGGCTGGACCAGCATCACTCCTGTCCTCGCTCTGGGGTCAGCAAAAAGTCCATACAGCAGGGCAGGGACCCTTCATCTTCCTTTTGGAAACTACAAAGCAAGTAGAAAAGGTTTGGTTTTCATTAATATTTTTCTTCAAAAGTTTTCTGGCTTCCCTTCCCTACCCTGTGCCAATGTTTCTGCGAGGGGGCGAGCGCTGAGGAGCAGGACCGTCTGGCAGCTCTGTATTTGCAGTTTGCACGAGCCCATTCTGGGTGTGTGTTTTTCTCTCTCTGGAAATTCGCTGCAGACAGGCACTTCCTGCAGAAATCTTCATTTGCAAGGGAAAAATAGCTTACAAACATATTTTGTGCCTTTAGGTTTGCCCTAGGTCTGCAAAACCCTGCCCTGAGCTTCATGTTCCTGACCCTGCCAAGCACCAGGAGCACCCAGCACTGCTCTCACACCAACCCTGCAAAATCCTGCTCTGGGATTAGTATTCCTGACCCTGCCAAACACCAGGAACACCCAGCACTGCTCCCACACTGGCCCCAAATACCCTGAGCTGGGATTCATGGTCCTGTCCCTGCCAGGCACCAGGAACACCCAGCACTGCTCTTGCACCAGCCCCCAAAACCTTGAGCTGGGATTCATGTTCCTGACCCTGCCAGGCACCAGGAACACCCAGCACTGTGCCCCACACCAGCCCTGCCTGCCCCAGTCCCTCTGCCAGCACAGCACAGCAGCTCCCTGGGCTGCCCCATCGCTCCTGGGGGTTTGTCAGACACAGAGACTCCAAGACTGGGTGGTGGATATGACTTTGGGGTTTGGCCAGGGGAAGGGTCATGCTGGTTGAGTTCCCCCATGGTGTCCTGTCCTGGTGGGGCAGAGCTGCTCTGCCTTGGCAGAGCATCACTCCAGATGTTTTACCAGCTGTTCACCTCTGATTTTCTCCCTGCTCTCAGTGCTCTGGAGGACAGGCCAAGAGAAGGGTCACTGCTGGTTGAGCTCCACTTCAGCATCCTGCTCCGGTGGAGCAGAGATGCCCTCCCTTGGCAGAAGGCCACTCCAGATGTTGTCCCAGCTGTTCACCTCTGGTTTTCTCCCTGTTCTCAGAGCTCTGGAGGATGTTCAGACAGCCATGGTCACAGGGGCAGGGGCACCTGGGAGGACTGGGGGTACCTCCAGTTCTGCATGCAATTTGGCCTCTGCCCACCTGAGTCCCCTCTGATCCCTGAGCATCCCCAGTTGTCCCATCCCAACCTGGGCTTCCCTAAAGTTCTCCAGTCCTGGAGCCTGTGCAGGCACAGGGGCAGGCAGGAGTGTGAGGTTAAATAATTCATTCCACATAAATCTTTCCTAGAAACAATTTTTTGCTTCCCAGGGAGACACATTACCTCCTCACACACACAGACCTGACCAGGAATTATAAGAGTGGGTTTCTGCAGTAGGAATGGGGCAGGGAGAAGGGAGAGCAGGGAAGGAATAAAATATAGATTCTTGAACTCAGACCTGGGAAGCAGCAAAGCATCAATCTTGTTAAAGGACTAGTGTGGACTCTCCAGCCAGCCCACTTCATCCTGACTCCTGACAGGCCCCGATGATTTGTGCCTGCTCAGCAGAGGAGAAGTCCCAT
>NW_008688540.1:0-2248 GCF_000695815.1 Acanthisitta chloris | reverse complement strand
TCACTGCATCCTGCACAGCCCTGGGGCTCCCTGGGCTCCCACTGCCCCTGCCAGCCCAGGCCTGGACACCTCAGGGTGGCACAGAAACCTCAGAGCATGGCAGCATTCGCTCAGGTTTACGGGGCTCACAGTGGTTTGAGCCCTTATACATTGGATTAGAGGGTGAAATTCCTATGTTGTCCCTGGGCTGTCCCAATTTACTGTGCTGCTTGCCCAGACAACAGGCACAGCAGCTGTGCCCTGCCTTGCCAGCTAGAAGGATGTGCTCTTTCTCCCCCAGCCCATGGGTTTGGGGACAGGCATGGGGTCTGTCCTCATCCTGCACCTTAAGGTGGCACAAAACTCTCAGAGAGTGGCAGGATTCACTCAGATTTATAGGGCTCACAGTGGGGTTTTGTGCTTGTCCATTGGATTATAAGTGGGGGTGACATTCCTGGGATGTCCCAGTTTACTGTGCTCCTTGCCTGGAAAACAGGCACAGCAGCTGTGCCCTGCCTTGCCAGCTAGAAGGATAAGCTCATTCCCCTCCAACCCACATACCTGGGGACAGGCATGGGGTGTCTCCTCATCCTGCATCTTGAGGTGGCACAAAACCCTCAGAGCATGGCAGGATTTGCTCAGAGATTTATGGAGCTCAGTGTGTTTAGCCCCTGCACAGTCTGGATTGCAAATGGGAGTGAAATTCCTGGGTTGTCCCAATTTACTGTGCTGCTTGCCCGGAAAACAGACACAGCAGCTGTGCCCTGCCTTGCCAGCTAGAAGGATGAGCTGTTTCCAGCCAGCCCTTGCTGAAGCAGAGGAATCTGCCACTGCTTCCAAGGGTGGCAGGTCGAGCCCTTAGGGCTCGGCGGCGATGTGCTGAGCATGGCTATGATCTCGGAGCCCGCTGGTACCTCTGCTCCAAGCCCTGCCTGCAGGCAGCCCCACTGAATGGTTGATTAGTGCAGAATCCCGAGCAAGGAGAGGAAATTCTCCCTGGAGCCCTGCCAGGCCAAGCCCGCATCCAAAAATACATCCTGCCGTCCTGCTCCTAGCCCAAAGGGCTTTGGAAGGGATGCTGCAGCTGCTTCTCATGCAAGAAATAACAGCAGCCCTAAGAGCCCCATGAACGGAGCTGAAGTCACTTTCAAATCACAGCGTTTATTCCAAAGAGGAGATGGGGAGAGGAGAAAGCAAAAGACACACACACATACACACACATACACCACCACGGCTCTGGCAGGCAAACACAGCTCCAGGGCTTCTGTTTGCCCAGCACAGGAAGATTTACTAGGGGAGGGAAAAAAATCGAGGCTGATTAATTATGCAGCTGGTTTGGTCCATTATATCATAAAACCCAGCTGTGGAGGACAACCTTGGAGATGCTCCTCTCCAGCATCCTCTCAGCCCAGCCCCAGGCCCTGGAGCCAGGCGAAGGCGTCGCGGCCCCGACGCTCGCAGGCGAGAGCATCTTCCAGCCCACCTTGTCCACTGGAGATTGGGAGTGCTCTGAACTTTGCTCTGGTCCCAGCACTGCTTTCCCTCTCTCCAGTGTCACCAGGGGCCTTGGGTTCACTCGCAGAGCTGCAGCAGCACACGAGGGGAGGAGGGAAAGCAGCCAACGACTCCCCTTGAATATTAATGAAGCATCAAAGCTTTTAGCTGCATGGCCGTGTCTGAGCGAGGCTGCTCTCCAGGGCTCTGCTATGTTTGGCACAATAAAGCCTTGGTAATTATTTCCAATAACTAATTTAGATTATCATTAGCCCCACATTGGAGGCAGGGTGAACGCTGCCCTTTCAAACACTTGAACCACTGAGCCTCAAAAAAGAACCGTTCGCTCGCTGCGAAGAGATCTTTGCCAGCTCTAATAAATTAGAATATATTTGTGTGTGTTAGTGCCTGTGGTGGCTCTGGGTAATGAGAGCAGGTTGTGGCTGCGAGTGGAGGAGGAGGAGGCACGTCCCCTGCCTCCACCAGCACACATTCCTTCAGGTCCCAGTTTGGCCCCATTCTGCTCCAGCATCCCCACCCCGACCCGGCCAGGCCTGGGGGCTGAGCCAGCTGTGACCCAGACATCACCCTGTGCCCTCACAGGACCCTGCTGGGTGCTGGGAACAGCCTCCTGGGCCCCAGCCCTGCCTACCAGCCCCCTGCCCAGGTGGGATCTCACCCCATGGCTGTGGGTGCTCTGCACCCCATGGATCTGTACCCCATGGCAGAGGATCTGCACCTCCCAGTGGATGCTCTGCATCCCATGGCAGACCCA
>NW_008688539.1:14397-15818 GCF_000695815.1 Acanthisitta chloris | reverse complement strand
TTTTTTTTTTATAATATTTTTTTCTTCTGGATAATGGAGTTTCTTGAATGGGTGTGCTGAGGGGCTGTGCTTCTTTTCCATCTTGGATGTCAGTGGAGATTTTGGTTCCCAAGGCCTATACATGGTATAATGGAAAGGAGAAAAGAAATTGAATCTATTTGAAGTTTGCTTTATTGATGGTCTTAGCCATCAATCTTAATAATATCATAACTCCAATTTCTGCACAGATTTAATAAAGTGAACACTTTCAGTTTCTGGGAAGAGTTGCAAAACCAATTACAGAGGTGTCAGAATTTCCATAGGAAGGTAACCTTCCTCTCAGCTGCAGCAGGTGAACAAAACAAACTGATAGTGATTAAAGTCAGGACATAATTGCATATTCTTTCAAAAAAACCATTAACTCAATAAATAATTAAAACAAACCATGTTCCTCAGGATGCAGCAGCTGAGGAGCTGTGATTAAACAGTGCTGGGAGCCATTATTAGATATTTTAATGATAAATTTTCTCTTATTGTCAGAATTTATTACTTTGCCTCAAAACAAACTGATAGTGATTAAAGTCAGGACATAATTGCATATTCTTTCAAAAAAACCATTAACTCAATAAATAATTAAAACAAACCATGTTCCTCAGGATGCAGCAGCTGAGGAGCTGTGATTAAACAGTGCTGGGAGCCATTATTAGATATTTTAATGATAAATTTTCTCTTATTGTCAGAATTTATTACTTTGCCTTTCTTTGGGGTATATTTTCTTTTCCCCTACTGGGATGGGAAGGCACAACTTGTGTCACAGGCTGTAATGAGGTATATGCTTCGTGATGATTTTACATGTGACCTTTGAATGATCTCCAGTCTAGAAGGAAACATGTGAACCCAGACTTAGGAATGGTAATTAAATTCTAAAACCAGTGTCCCAGGAGCCATCACATGTCTATATAAAGCTTTGACATGTATATTAAATAACCTTTCTCATCTTTTTTCCATATTATGTATGGCTAATTACTTACTTTTTGATGGCTTAATGATGCATTCAGCTTTAATAAACAACATAAACCCCAGAAGGACCAAGGGGGTACAACACAGCCATGAGAGTGGACTGTGTCCTGCTCATTGGTGGTGATGAAATATGAACCAGATCAAAGATATTTTGGCTTACAGAACACACAGGATTTTTCTTCTCATTTCTCCCCTCTCTTTCAGAATTCTTTTTGGTTTATTTTGTAACAGGTTAAAAAAAAGGATTTTTACCTCTGTAATTTTGATGAGGGATATTTGATGGGGAGCATAACTGTAGTCTTGAATGGTGCCTGACTTAAAGCTAAGCTTATATTTAGTCCTAGTCACTAAGATTGATGTGTCTTCATCGGTTCAAACAGAGGTGCTGATAAGGCACTGCACTTAAATCACTAGGACAGGAG
>NW_008688539.1:9130-14374 GCF_000695815.1 Acanthisitta chloris | reverse complement strand
CTGACAGCTGTAAATAACAGATAACCTACTTCTTCAAGTTCAACGAAGCCTTTGGAAATCATGCAGGTTTTATGCCTGACTCTGCATTTTGCAGTTCATCACATTTTGCATCTTTAGACTAAATTTGATGACTGACTTGGATCAGAAGGAAGCATTTGAGTTCTCTGGAAATGTAGCTGTCATTCAGAGCTATATATACAGCCACACCTGTCACCCTCCCTGAGTAACTGGTTCTTGCCACTGAACTATTCCTGTTTGGTCCCAGCCCAACTTCCCCCTGCAGAGATGAAGGCACAAGGAGAAAGTGCTTTGTATATGTGACCTGTGGGCAATCTCTTGTATCTCTGCCAATCTCCTGGAGTGAGTTAGACACATCAGACACTTACTTCAGTCATCGCCTTGCAGCATGTCTGAGGAATCAGGCCATGGAGGCAGCAATGTGCTGGGAGAGAGCTAAACCATCCAGATACTGTTTGGGTAGATAAAATAGTGAAAAAAACCTAAACCCAAGTAAATGTTTGGCTGCCTTTGCTGTTGCAAGTAGCATTGCCAGTCTAAGGCAGAGGGCTTCTCTAGAGGGAGGAAACTAAGTGTTTACTGATGCTGATTAATTTCTGAAAAGATTTAAGAAGTCTGTTTATACATGGGCTGGAGGTGATATCATTTTGTTTGATGTCTGGGAAGAATGAAGACTTCTTTAATTTGCTTATTCAGACGTTAAACTCTGAGAGGTGAACAGAGAAGGCACCACATTGCTTCATCCCATCAGTCAGAAAACTCACAAAGAAAGCACGAGGCCACGTAGTCTGGATTCAGCAAGAACAGCTGACTTTGAAAGAGAGAAAACCCTTGTTTGTGGCTCTCTTTTCAGTCAGGAGACTTTGAGCAAACTTGTGTAGCATGCCTGCTGAGCAGAGCAAGGCAGCAGAAAGCTGTGCTGTGCCATGCCTGGTGTGCTGCTGTCTGCCTGCCTCCCTCCACTGCCTAATCCCCAGGCTGCTGGGAAAGGGATTTTAAAGACAGTCCTTTACAGCAGAACAGCAGTCAGGGAGAGTCTTAAGGTTCACATTTCAAAGATTGTCTAGAGAAGCTGGGGATGCCACTTCCCTGGAAGTGTTCAAGATCAGACTGGATGGGGCTTTGAGGAACCTGGTCCAGTGGAAGGTGTCCCTGCTCATGGCAGAGAGGTTGGAACTAGATGATCTTTAAGGTCCTTCCAACACAAACCATTCTGTGATTCTATGATATCTACAATGAGTATGAGCTGAAGAACATGTTTCACCCAGGAGAGTGAAGGCAAACACAAGAAGGGCTGCAGGAGGTCAGGCTTAGCTCAAGGTGAGGATTTGGTAAGTTCAGTACCAAGTCAGAGCATGGAATCACTTCTTTCCTAAGATGAGAGCCAGACATGTCACTACAGGGCACAGGGCCACACTGAAATTGGTGGGAAGTGCTGGTCACAGTGTGACTAGGAGAAAATTGAGGAGATCCAGCAAGAAATGAGAATATATGGATATGGTAGACTGACAAATGGGATCTGATGGTGAAATTTTAAAACTGAATTCCAAGAGTAGTTTAGTATTTACAGGTGCTGGGGACACTTGGATGGCTCTGGTTTGCTCAGAAGGTAGAGTTAATGTTTCAACACTCAAAGTATCTAATGAGTGCAAAATTCTAGCCAGTATTGATGCAATAAATCTTGATCAATAGAAACTGGGGAAATTCAAGAAAGTGTTGAGTGCCAAGTACCATCCATTTTAAATGCAAATGAATGCAGCAGTCTATGCTATGTTGGGATTGAAACTGAAGATCCTTCCACCACAAACCTAATTCTAAAGCATATGGTTTCTGATGTACAAGGAGAAACCTTTTCCCCACACTATTTGTTTCAGAAGCTGATTGTTATTCTGTGAAGCAGAGTCTACTTGATTGTCTAAGTCTTGCTTCAGGTTTGCTTGGTGTCTGTTGGTGCTGTAGATTTTATCTTTCAAAACTATACCGGGGAAGAAAATGCGAATTATTGTTCTAGGGACCCCTAATTATCTAAAACACATTCTCCATCCTATGCTGTCTGTAATATCTCCTTCATTACATGCTCATGTAAGCCTCTTTCATGCAGCATCCTGTTGGCAGCTCTCCTTCATGAATTTCAGGTAAGCAATAGGGTGAAGAGAGGCTATTGCCTATCGGGTGTGGAAAATGCAGTGTCAGGATTTGGGAAATTTGAGACATAAGGATTGGATTTGGAGGGGGAAAAGGTGATCGAAGGAAGCCTACGGTCTGAATGCTTTTAACATGTTGGCTCAATGTCTGCTATGCCCTTAATTAAATCCTGATCCTTCCTAGCCTTGTGCATATGGTTTAGTGTCACTGAAGCCAAAGGAGTTTAAGAACACTCTGTTCAGCACATGATTTCTAGCACCGCTCAAATCACTGCCTGAGTTGCTTCAGTTCCATGTTATCAGCAATGATCTGGAGAATGACATATTTCAATGGCTTCATTCTTGTATAGGGTTTGTCAGTGTCATGATGAAGTTTATATCCTGGGGCAGGGGGAAAAAGCACCTTATTTAAATTGACACCTTCCACCCTAGTGGGGTATAGATATGGGAGGGAGTCAGGGAAGAATCAAGAATGCACTGAGCACTTACAGTAAAATTCCAACACTAACTTGCAGGTCATAAACAACCATCAAATGGAAATTAGTGATAGCACATCACTGGTACTTTAAAAGTCTGAAATAATAGTTGTGAGATCTATGTGACTTTGAAACTGATAAATGATTTATGTGCACTAATGATGTTTATAATTAGTATAGAGTTCAGTTTAGCCTTTACTTTGCTCCTCTCTCATTTATTCCTTTTGCATCCACTATTTAGCATGTTTGTTGGAAATTTTTTTGGTATTTTAAAGTCAGATACATGTGGTTTTAATGTATTGGGAAGATAAAAGACTATCTCTTGTCTTTCCCAGTTGTGGCCAAATCGCAACCTTGCAGAACAAAAATTGCTTCCCTATTATTCTAGGTATATCAAATAATTTAATTCTTATTACTTTTTATCCAGGTCTCAGTTAGTATAAGGACATCTCTTTTTCCTTCCAGTCGCCTCCTGGGGGAAGGTATGACTGCTGGTACTTTTCATCTTCCTCGAGCCTTAGATATGCTTGAGGGATTACAAAGAAAGATTCAGGGATTAAAGAAAAAATGATCATTATATGAATGAAGAAATCCTTCTGCTCTTCTTGAGCACAGACAGCACTCTGAAGGCAATGCTGTTTGTCTGAATTCCATTTGATATTTCACTGATCATGTTTGCATGCTACTTCTCAAACACAGTTGCAAATCTGTAAGCTGTATATGCAATAAGTGCACAACAAAGTCATGGCTAATTGGAAGGAAGCATGCTTGACTTGCTTCAAGTGGAATAACATCCTTCAGTGGTTACCAGGCAAGCAAGATTTCTGTCTTTTTTAACTTTGATTCTGCATGTGTCTTTGCTTTGTGCATGTTTGGACCAAACTCTCCTATGCATCGATGTGAAGGCTCAGCACCAGCAGTATGTAGGTCAAACACCCTGCTCTGGGGTTTGGACGTTGTCTGTTCTCATTGGCAGGTTAGGCAAGTGTGCACAGCTCCCATCACTTTGTCCAGCCTCCTCCAATTCCACCCATTTTTCCCCTCTTGGATTCTATTTATTCAGGCCACTCTTGCTGTCACTAGGAGCTGGTCAAGCCCTTCCAATGTCTCTGTAATACAAATAATATTCATGCCTGTCCCAAAGCCTTGTGGCCTTCACTGGATGCCTATACAATTGCAAAGGTCATTAATAATGAGCTAGTGTTTCCTTACCTCATGAAAGTACATATTCACCCTGATCTTTAAATTTTAAATATTTTACCAGACAAGTCTTTCAAGACTGATTTTTTTTTTCTTAAAATGGTGTATTGGGAAAACAATGTTTTATAACCCCAGTGCATAATTTCCAAACCAGTATATTCATAGGACAAATGCCAATAAGCTAGGATGTTACACAAACAAGAATGCTATAAATTGTGTGTGGACTATTTACATAAAAACTTCAGCTTGAGAATTTACACAATAATTCATTTGTAAGTATTTTACAACATATTCAGTAGGAAAGAGGAAGGTAACAGAGTTAAACCATTTCTTCTGTAATTCAGAAGTCTAGAAAAGAAGATTAATCAGATGGTCACTCATATTTTGCATAGTCATGAACAATAAAACCCAAAGTTATTACAACTGTAGTTACTTGACAGAAAAGGCTGTTAGAAAATTTCTGTTAATGCTTAATTTGTTGCTGTACAGAAACTATATTAATGTATATTACATCTGAAATATAAAACCACCTGTGTATACAAAATTTAGATGTTATTTGTTTATCATCTGTTGTCTTTTCTCCCCTGACATAGCAGGTTATAATAAAACGAGAAGATTTGTGATCTACTTAAACCTGCTAAGTCATGTGAGAGAAAGGAACAAAGTTTCTTGTTGCAATACTCTCATTTATGATGAAAACTTCCAAACTTGTGATGGTCCTGGCAAATCACAAAACTAATTTTCCCTTCTACTGAGAGGCCACTACAACAGAACAAAATGTGAGTTTAAATGCTTCAGGCAGATATGCTGCCTGAATATTTTCAGTCAGAGGGAAATGCTTGCTTTTCCTCTTTTATAATAGTTTGTCTCTATTCTCCCTATACTTTAACAAAAACCTTCCTGGAATTTCCAGTCTTCTATGGAAATGGGTGGTTGGTGAATTCCCCATTTCTAGCCTGATTTTGGGTTTCCATTGTCTTTATGGTGACCAGCTTACACATTCAATCACATTCAATAACTTCTGGTTTTGTAACTGGAAAAAAAAAATGTGCTTCAGGGCAACATCCCAATTCAGTTTGTTTCTTTGGAGAGAACATTGTGATGCTTGTGAAGAACATTTCAAACAATTAGGGTTAAATTAGTTCTAGTACTTAGAAGCATTTCTTTCATTTGGCACTTTAAAAGGAGAAAACTCTTTGCTCTTCTCATTTTTCTTCTGTCACTTTTGTCAGAATTAAATGCAGAAATATAGTAGCATCAGTGAATCTGTACCTGTATAATTTAGCATTTTGTGCAACAGGATAGGGGTTTTTTATTATCTATTTATTGACTGGACACTGACTAAAAGACTGGGTTATGTATGTTTACACACATCCAGTTTGATACTGCAAATGTTTACGTTTATC
>NW_008688539.1:0-9095 GCF_000695815.1 Acanthisitta chloris | reverse complement strand
GAAGGCTTGTGTAGGAAGGAAAGGCCAATTGTACTCATAGATAGACTTTTTGTAATGTTAGACAGAATTGATGGGCTAGTGATCCCTCATCACATTTTTCTTCCCAAATGAATCCTGGCTTTGGCCCCTGTTTTGCAGCATGCCATCTTGATTTAGTGTGCAAAGTGCTTGAGCTGTTGGATATGCCCATAAATATTTTTCACCTTAGTTTCAGGATTAAATTTTATGTCAGCAATAAGCACCTACATTTTGTACAAGTGAATGAAACTGTTTGATTATAAATCATTGCAATTCTTTTTCCTTCCTTAGTAAATGAGAAAACTTCAGTTTCTTCCACATGGCTCAAGTGCAGGAATAGGACAAGTGAGAAAGTTTACTTGAGTTTTGGATATAAATACAAAGTCATCATCTACAGGATAAACTTTAGTCAGGGTTAATCCAAATTTAAATGTAAGTCTGACTTTGGCCAGCACTTCAGTGTGCTTTTGAGTACAGCAGTCATAAATAACATTCCAGGAGAACAAATCACATTGAGTGACACCTCTTAGCTTGTTCCCTGGAGTTCATGCCTGGCTCTGATGATGTATAAGCTCTTCTAAAAGACATATCAGTATGTTTCTTTTAAAATGATAAGCATTTCCAGGTACAGCTGTATTTAGTTAGATCCCTGCTGCCACACCATTCTGTGCAATGTCTGAACCCCAGCAGGGGTGAAACCTTGTGGTATTGGAAGCCTTAATGGAGCTCTGTCCAGAGAGGTCTTTTATGAGGTATGGGGACATCTATGTTTGATTTACCATATTTCTAGATTTTCTTTTTCTTCTGAGTTATGTCTTCCTTGTGCAAGACTTTTTTCAGTGTTTTACAGCTGTGTAAGTCAGTCTAATAATAAAATATTGCATCTCCTTACTAATGATTCCTCTCCTATGCCCTTAGACTGTTATAGCTGCAACAGTACTGCTGATATTAAAATATTTGCATCAATCTCTTGTTGCTTCTAGTTTGTCTGGAAAGGAATTAGAGTTTACTCTGGTAAATACCCTTTCCTTTGGGAAAGTGTAATTCTGTGGATGCATAGTAACTTAATTGTTATTTTACACAATTCAACACTTAATTTTTTCAGTGTTTTAGGAAAGGCTGATGAATTTCATACTATTTATGCAGGAAAATGTAGGTGGACTTCTACAAATGTTGATAAAACCCTTTAAAATAAATTATAAATGTTAAACTCTGCAAAGCTGAAGCTTTAATAAAATAAAGTTTACTACAAAATTAAACAAGGGCAACAGATATTCTCTCTGCTCCAGATATCCTAAAGCTCATCCTAACATGATCCCTAGCAGAAGCTTTGGGATTGAAAGGCATATCTCAGGTTTTCAAAATGTGTCCTGTTGAACACAGGGATCACTAGCAGAGCTCCAGATGTTGGAGTGTCTTGGGGCAGGAAGGGGCAGTTTAGTCTCTTCTTCATCAGCAGATCTGCTCCCTCCCTCCCTCCTCTGGGTGGCTAAACTCAGAGTTTTGTTTGCCCTGACCTCATGGAGGGGATGGTTCAGCATGCTGGAATGATTTTCTAGCACTACAATGACATGTAAAATATTGGAGGAATCCAAGCACAAGAGCTGACATCACTATGACAAATAAACCTTGAGTAACACAAGGTTTCAAAGTTCTTGCAAATACATTAGAGATTTGCCTGAATTCTCTTCTGTAACACAGAAAATACCATAAACAGACTTTGTTTGGGTGTGATTTCAGAGTAGTTAGATTTACACTTTGATGCATTCATTGTTAAAAACTATAGCTCTCCTGCTAGGAAGATGTTTGTTGTGCCCTTGGATTGCCAGTAGAGAGCAGGTTAGGTGGCAGGCTTTTTTTGTACAAAAAGAGATACAGCAAGAAACTGCAAGATAGTCCTTTCTTGTTGCAGTTTGTAGCGAGGAAAGAATAGATCAGTGTGTCAGGCTGTTAGTTAGCTGTGCTGTGAGTGCTGATTGAGGACTATTGCTTCTCATGAGGATGTGAAGCTTTCCATGTCTGCACAAATAACACACAAAAAAACTAGTCAGTTGGTTGGAGTGATGGGCATTAAAAAGAATCTTGAAAGATTAACTTCTTTAATAAGAAGAAAATGCTAAATACAATTATTATGTTTCCTTTAGGTTTGCAAGAGCACCCCAACAGAGTCTGTCAGCCACCAGTATCATACAAATAGTAGTCATGGAGTAATCATACACAGAAGTGATCTTTAGTCACCCTGGCTGAACTATAATTCAACCAAGAGCCAAGCTTTGAACTTTTGGTATGAACCTCCCATAATAATACATGTTTTTTAGTGACTCGCCCTTATTTTATTTCAAGTGTTCTCTTTTAGTTTCCTCGCTTTCCCATCCTGGTCTCCTCATCAAAATTGGTCATTTAGCTGCTATAGTTTTACCAGCATTATCTGGACCTGTGGAAAAATATGACTAAATAGATCTTGGGTCTCACCTTTTTAAAGGTGTTTTTAAACACACTATGAGCTCTGCAAAACATTTTATTGCCTCCTCATGCTTGATTAGGCTTTAGTTATATTTTAGACATATTTATGTCTTAATGATCTAACTTCATTTTGCTGAGAAACGGCTTGTAATCACTGCAATCTTGTCCTCTGCTCTATCTGGCCACTAGTTGTGACCCTCTCCAACATGGTTCTTGCCTGTTGGGGAGGAGACCATGCTTTCCTGCTCACTTAGCGTGACCAGTGGCAGTAGTCAGACATACAGTGCTTTGAGCACATGAGAATCACAGCCACAGGAGCCTGGACACCTCGTTACTGCTTTAGCTCACAGCTTGTAGTTATATTCACTGTAATTCTCTGTGTGGCAACACTGAAGGATGTCTGTAGAGACAGGCGAAGTCTTATGCAAGAACCATATGTTTCTACTCTTACTTGCTGGTTCCTAACTAGCCTTCAACAGTACATCTTGTGAGGGTTCTGACTCTTCATGGAATTAAGGCTGTGTCTACTATGACTGCTAACACTGTGCCTGTTTCCTCAGAGATCTGAGCTGGGAATGTATTTGTGGTCCAGCTTGCACTTAGTGTGGGTTAGTTCACTGTAAAGGGCTGCATCAGATCCACTTGGACACAATCCTGTGTTTCCTGGCACTGCAAACAGCCTCAGAGGCAGCTTCACCCCAGCAGATCCTGAGATGCACGGGGTTTTGTTCTTGTGCCTTCAGTGAGATTTCTTGTGGAAGCTGAATGTAATGGCCACTGTTGGTGAAGAACTGGTAACTCGGTCACTCAGACTATTAATCCTGGGATAATGAAGTCAGCAATACCTGGCTAATCATGTTATTAAACAGGCCTCTAGCCATCCAAAACTGTCCCCTGGTGTATTTAATTTGTTGAAAAGAAGATGCATCATTCTATGATCTGAAGCTCCTGAGCAAGCTTCTATACATAGCATCATTGCAAACACACGTCTTGCAAGAATAAAAGCATTCGGTTTTATGAATCTGTTTCATTAGCCTCATTGGGAAAAAATGCTATAAAATCACTGTGGAGAGGTTCCTCTCTACATGTGTTATCACAAGTACTTTCCTTGTAATGGGGAAAATATTAAGCTCAGACTGTTATGAAGAACCTAATTTGTCTGGGCATGTGATATTCATGAGGAACAGATAAAAGAAAAGATTTAATAGTTTCAGTCCTTGGCAGTATATTTTGTTCCAGTAACCACACAGAATTTAAGCTGTTTGTGTTAAACTTGAACAAAGCTAAACAGAAGAAAAGAGAGATCATGCTGATTCTCACAGTCAGTCAGAAGAATCTTCTTGGAAACTCACAAAAGGGTGAAATATTCCCTTCTCCAGAAAACTTTCTTTAGGATGAGTAAGCTCTTATTTGTGAGGTTCCTCTGAGGTTGTTCAGAACAAGAGGGTATCTTTCTTCTTGATCAGTTAAGTGGCTGCCATGTACTGCATGTCAGATAATCTGATAATTGTCAGATAATGATTGATATTAGACTTATTTAGAAGAAATTTTTCTACCACCTTTTGTGTATTAGATGAATTCCCAAAGTCAGTCTTTCCAGTGCATCAGTCATGTTACATCTTTTGCAAAGTTTTTTAATCAGACTGAGCACAAGCTATCTGCTAGTGAAGCAGAGAGGATAATTTATGAAGTTTTTTTCACCACTTAATTGCAACTTAGAGAGTGTGTTAGGGTTTATGGGCATACTGGAGTACAGAGGAAGGAAATGTGAGAGCAATATTCTGGACAATCAGAAGAGAATCAATAGTTGAGCAGTAAATTCACACTGTCTTGAAACACCTTTACTTTGATAGCTGGATGTGGCCAGCCTCACAGGAAGGAATAGTCTGAGCAGCTCTGTTTCTCACTTGCTTTGTCTGACTTCCTTGGCTCTGCTATATGTGTAACAAAATTCACATCTCATGCAGAAAGGAACGGAGGAGAGGCTTTACAGTAACTCTATGATCAATCTACCATGGAAATGAGGAATAAAGAATTGATTCAGTCCCAATCTTTCCTATGCTTCCTACTAGCAACCTACCTTGTCAGAGCTGAAAAAGCCATGAACCATGGCAGAGATCCAGGTGAAGGTTTTCCAGCAAGGAAAAAGAAATCAGAGGACAAATATAATATTCAGTCAAATGTTGGTAAAGAAATATTTTGAGAGTTTGTTAACTTCTCCTTAGCTCCCATGCATTATTAAAGTTACTTGGAATTAATAACTTTCCAGTACTGGCTGGCAGCTGAAGAACCTCCATAAAGATGAATTAACTAAGAAACAAGGGAAAAGCTCACATCAGAACATAATGGCATTATAATTTGCACAAGAACATTTGTCAGAGAGGAAATTATTACTAAATGCTACTAAAGAGTCCTATAACAAAGGAATCTTATGGGAGGAAATGTTCGGAGTTTTTTATGGTCTGTTCTCTATTTCAGAGCCTGATGTAACAACTAGCTCTAATGTGCACAGTCAAGGTCATTCAGTGGAACTGGAGCCAGCAGCCATTTGTTCCAGCAGTCCCTCTATTTCTTCTCAGGTCTTACAGAATTCCTGGAAGATTTTCTCCCCATTGTTTAACAGAGGCTGTGTGAGGTCTAAGCATCGTCTCCTATTCTTTTCTTTTTATTGCCTTACTTATAATTTCTCATTCTCTGTTTTCATTGCCCTTACACAGTTCATTTTCTCCCACAGATGCTGTATGTGAATTCTGTCCCAAGAGGATAAAATCTGTAGATATAGGTGCAAAAGCTTGGTCTTTACTTCCACAGTTCTATACATCCTCAAGATGTGTGGTTCGTGTTTGAATTTCTCTAGCGTGCCTCAGCATCAGAGTAATTTCTCTAGCTGAGAAATTTTCTCAAGCCAAGAAAGCTGGCTACAAGTTGTGATGTATTTTGCCTCCTGCTTGTATGTCTCCACACTTGTGAGGTCTTGCAGTATTTTGCAAGTTGTAATACTTGGAGTGTAGTTCAGGACTATTCAGCATTATTGCCTTGGTTATAAAGCCTGAATCTTCAGACTATGCTCAGTAAAACATGAATCCTTGAGCTTTATATACATGTGTTTAATAAAAATTCCTCTGAGACGAGTCACTGCTGCTCATTGGAGGCATTTGAACACACCAGTAAGTCATCTTGGAAACCTTCCAGAGATCCTAAAACCAAAGCATCAGTTGTAAATTTAGTCTAGAGTTAGGCTCATCTTTTGGCAGGATGAAGGGAGCAAGAAGTCAGTCCTATCCTGGGGAAGATAGGGATGCAGCTCTTGATTACAAGGCCTGTGAGGCAACAGCAGTGAGCACTTCCTATCCATGGCCATCAGGCTCTGCAAGTGTCTGCCTCTCTAGGTGTATTCCAATTCAAAGAAGCGATATTTTGAAGTGGTTCAAAATATTTGGATCAAAAGAATTAATGCAAGTTCTTTCCCAGACTGGACTGCTCTAGAGTAACTCTGCTCACCAAAATACCTGTTTTTGTTGCTAGCTGCTATGATTATATATTGACAGCATTTTCCTGGTTATTTCTGGGCCATAATATAGCACTGTTTGAGCTAAATGAAACTGTGATATTTTCAATGTGGAGTTTGGAGTGTTAGCTGCAAAAATGATTTAAACCTTTCAGATTTAATCAGATCACCCCAAACCTTAATCCAGAATTTAAAAGCGGATAACGCACTGTTTCATTTTCACTTTCACTCAGAAATGGCTGTGTAACTACGGGATCTTTCAAGCTCTTGATATTGCACATGGAAAATAGGTAGCTTATGAAAAGTCTCTCTCCCATCTCCAAAAATTAACTACACAGGTTCTTATTCAGGAAAGTAAATGCCATTAAATCACGAAGTTGCTTATGATAAAACCAAAGAAAGTGTGAGTGAAAATGTAAACACGATGAAGACTCGGTGGTGCCAAAATTAAAGCTTATGTTACACCAGCTGATAGCTAGCTGGAAGTCAGAAACATGATACATTAAAATAAACAGTTTGAGATTAATCTTCAGCTATCTGGCAGAGCATGAATTAAAGCACATTTCAAATAATGTCAACATCAGTTTAATTCTCCTTCCCTTACACCCTCTTCCATTCCCCAGCCTTATACACATGTTTTTAGTTGAATCCCAAGGTAAGGGATGGACTTTCAGCTGGTGAACCCACTTTCACATGCCCAGACATCTGGGAACACAGTATTTTAACAGGAAATTCCCCAGGTCAACTGGAAAAAGAGAAGGACTCTCCATCATTTGCCAGCCATACTGCTTTTGGAAAAGAAAATTGTGAGAACTTGGAGTTGTTTAGGGTTTATTATTTAGCTCTATTTCTAGAAAAATGCCATCTGGTGTTTGAAAGTCAGGTTTTTCTTAAGGCTCTCATTACTGGATATCACCTACAAGAAAGCTTTTGGGTCTTCTTGCAAAGAGCTGCATGCCAAGCAAAATTGAGTAGTGTTTGGATTTAATATTGGAGCAAGGGCAGATCATACAGAAAATAAAAAACACTCCCCTGTTGTGCAAGATATACTTATATGGCTCTGTTCACTTGGAAATCTGTTCTCGTTGATCTTAGTCTGACTCTCTGTGGGGTTTCCTTGGTCAAGGAGGCTAAAATTGATTCAAGGCCCAAAGCTCTTCAGCTCAGTGTTGACAAAACCTAGAATCCAATGTCCTTGTGTCAACACACTGACTTTCTTGGATCTTCAAACCACATTTTGCTATATGACCAAAAATGGAAGGTGGATCACAATAAGAAACATATGGCTGGGAATGGAATTTCAGACTGGAGGAGAAGAAAGGAGGAGGAGGACGGAGATTGAGAGGAAAAGAGCAGAGGAAAGTAGAAAATGAAAAGAGAAATTAAATTTAGGCTCCTCTGTTAGGAAGAAGAAAAACAACCCCCTCAACTCTTCTGGTGACCTTACATGGGAACCTCCTAGAGCTTTGTTTTTATGACTTCTCCCTCTTGCATTTATTTCCTTTCTCTGTTATTTCTATAAGGTGCTAGACATTAGATTTGGGATAAGCTGGAGACCTACAAATTTTGAATTATTTACCTGCTTTGCAGGGCATTCCAAAGGAGTGTGTAATATATTTGAGAATAAAGGCAGGAGCAGCATTTTAAATGAAGAAGTTAGACTATGACTCTGTAGTTCAAGTCTATTCAGAGAAATGTCTGAAGCAAAAACTCATTCAATTAATTCATAATTAGAGCTGACTTTAAGGGCAACAACAGTTCTGCTGTGTGGCAACTTGTGAGGTCCAGAAATTTGGTTTTGCTCAAACATGGCTTTATCTACTGGGAATTTAAAAATGTCCACTTTTCATTCTGACATGGAACAAAGTTTGGGGCTTTTTGTTTGCTTTTGCAAAATACTGATATATTTTACAGGGAAGGGAAATGGACTTTCAGCGAACTGTGCTTCATTGGGCTTAGTTAGAGGAGAAGACAGTGCATGGGTTTGCTTGTACATGCATTGTGCCCATGTCTGTCCCTGAAGAGTGTTGGTCATTACTGGTGGCCCTAGAGGGATTCAAATGGGTCCCACTGCCCTTTGGCCTTGGCAAAGCTCTGCAGTGTGACGGAGGAATCCTGCCAAATTGAGATGCTGAACACAGCCAAGCATAAGTCAGGCTGGGGAAGGAGAAGGTGAATGGGCTGCAAGCCACCCGCCCTGTAAAGACCCTATGGTCTGCCGGTCACCCTTGAGAGCTGGGGAACCAGCTGGCAGCAAAGAGACTGTGGCTGGGGGTGAAGGAAGGGCATACAGCATCTAAACCACTGCAAGGTGCCTGGGCTTAGGCAAAAAAATGTATCCTGTGCTATCCTTTATATTTACAGTTATAGTTGGTTATTCAGAGGTGTGAAAGGTCTACTTGTATCAGATATAGCTGATCTTATCATGTGTTAAGCAGTCTTGTTGTTTCATAAGGACCAGAAAAAAAGGACTTTCCTGGCTGGATTGAGCCATTATGTCTCTTGCTGTAGCTTTCCAAACTGTATCATACAGAGAAATAGGGAAAAACAATACCAAATAAGAGATGCACATGATTCATACCAACTTCCTGTTTCTAAAAGCGATGATGCAGTGGAGATGCTGCAGTTACACTGCTTCAGAACTAATAACACTTGATAGCCAAAATCAGGCACCTTATTTTGCTAACATTCCCTGTAGACAGTGTGGGAGCAATGGCTCAGAGGTAATACTTTAATTGTAGTAGCTGCTGCTGGATCCTGCTTCTAAATTCATTGTATGTCAAACCTGCTCTCATCTAAATCCTTAACAAAGTTCCCACTGATTGCACTGACTGCAATATGTATATTTATGTACATTACATATGAGCCATGCCTGCCGTGAGAGGACTAGAGGGAACTATCATAAAATGAGAGAGGAGAGATTCAGATTAGATGTTATGAAAATGTTTTCCCTGTTAGGGTGTTCAGGCACTGGAATAGACTGGCCAGGGAGGTGGAGTCACCATCCTTGGAAGTGTTGAAGGGGCATCTGGATCTGGTGCTGGAGGATATGGTTTAGAGGTTACAGCAGTGACAGCTGATGATTGGACTTGATGACCTTAGAGGT
>NW_008688538.1:0-6766 GCF_000695815.1 Acanthisitta chloris | reverse complement strand
TCTAAAACATTTTGCCTCCGTGGCAGATAACAACATAGATGCGTCTAGCAAAGCCACCGTTTTTGGTCAAGAATTTAAAATCAGTTAAATGGGAAGAATTGTGTCATTGAGTGACTCCAGTTTAAATCTGTGTTCTACTATTATTATTAAATATACCATATTTGTTAGAATGTTATTATTAATTATACCATGTTTGTTAGAATGTATGTAATTGCTGGTGTGACATAGTTAGCTATAATTTTAAAGAAAAACGGGGAATATGTGAGGGCCTGGCTAGCTGAGGAGCTGTAACTTGAGCAACAGTTAAAGGAATGCTTAAGCAACCAAAACAAGACACAAAGTAGGTCTTGCTGACCTTGTTTCTATCTTCACACATTCCTGTGCCTTCAATCCAGCACCTTATAATGGTCTAGTTTTCTCCTGCTGCCAGGGTTTTTAGGTCTGGTTTAGTTTTACTGTCTCATAGATAAGTCATTTTGCTAACAAGCTAGAATAGTGCTATTAATTAGATTCTCTCATATATACTATGTAATCCTTGCTATCAGTTTCCCAGGATGTAAGAACGGGATGCAGCTTAGATTGTAACCTGTCATAAGTAAAAATTGTACATATTGACAAGCAAAGCAACCCGTCAAAATTTGCATGATCAGTGCATAGCTGCATGTATGGGAGACTTCATACTATAAATACTGTTAGGTGCCCAAAATAAGTATATTTTGGGTGGGCTAAGGATTTAGTTATGATAAGGTTAATCGTTTATTTCTTATAGGTTTATTGTTAATGTTGATAGCATGTGTTTTATGATTAATTTCTGGAAGGATTAGTAAAGCCATGAAGCAAGTCTGGATTGCTCAAAAACAAACGGGGGATTTGTGGGAGAATTTCTGATTGCTAATGGACATATGAGCAATCCAGCCTTGCTAGCAGGGCCTAAGCAAGCTGCAAGCCAAGCTGTTCAAGGACACTGCTGCAGCTGGAATGTGAGAAAGGAGGTAGCAAGATAAGCAGCTCCTGGCTGTGGGATGCAGGAGCTGAAGATGGTTAGAGGTGGAGAACAATGATTGGGGCATTTTATAATTGATATGTTAATAACCAATTATGTTGTGTGTAAGGTGGGCTAGTAATAGTAGTTAAGCAATAATAAGTGGATGCTTATAATAGATGTGTATAAATGAATCACTTTTGTAAATAATAAAGGTCAGTCACGAGATATTCAAGATGATAATGGCATCGCCTCTTTGTACGCGAACTGCAATTATCGTAAATTGTTCTTTCCAATTGTTTTGCTTAGCATAAAACAATTGAAACCATGCCCACTCTTCTAGTAACTATTAGTTAAATTGTACCAAGGAGCAGCCTACAAAAACCAAAAGCCAACTGGATTTCACTTGCTTCGGTTCAAGCTTCTCTATTGAGCTTGTTCAACTGTGTATTACAGCTATCTTGGAATAAAGGCAACTTGCACCAAGCTTTAGCTGATTTATATTCACAAATGCTTAAAACACATTAAATTAGAATTGAAACATTGAAGTCATAGGAGTTGTGATCTGGCTTTGAGTGCATCACATGAATGAAACATGCAGACCATTACAATGAAACGCCTAAGTAAGTAACTCTGATTTCAGTAACCAGCTACTACCTGAAGCTAGAGGGAAAAAACCAAAACAAACCCAAACCAAAGGTCTCCAACAGGTTTGCCCTGTCCTCTCCTAAAACAGATCAACCAGAGAATATAGATCCTTCTCCATTTAGAAGAAGGTTTGTCTCCAGTGGTAGGACTATTCACTCATTTTAGAAGAGTTTAACCCCTTTGACCTTATACCTTGGACTGCAAGTTTTGGGCTCAGTGAAAGTCTGATGGAATAATTAAAGATGTGCAGAAACCAAATATTTTTATCAGCTTGCCTTTCTTGCATCAACAAAGAGCAGCTTAACTTGACATTAGCCCCATGAAATGGCAAAGGGATTCAGATAAAGGAGCTATAATTACCGAGTCATCTCCCGCTGAAGTGCCAGCTACCATATGCTCTCTTCAGAAAATCCAGATTACTCATATGCTTAAGTTTATAAAGCTCCCTATATTAAGCTTCATTTTGACAAGAGGGTGGTTTTGATTGTACCAGGCCTTGCTCTGACTTCTGTTAAAACAGTGAAAGTAGACAGCAAAAAAGAGTAGCAGATCCAAACAACAGAGAAGCGCACTATTAGTACAGTATTCAAATAGTTTACATCAGGTGATCCAGGTTTCATCCCATACTCCCTCACTCTTTTATTGTTTTCTTTGCCCATGAGAGGAAATATTTGGAAAATGTACCACTACTTTCAGAGGTGATTTGTGAACCTTAATCTGTTGATCATAGTATCAGATGAAGTTTCAGAAGTCTTAAAAAGTCTGAAGTCCTATATCTGAGAAGAACACTTTCAGTGCAATAACACCTTTAAGGGTCAGAGGGACATGTGAGTGAGGTTAAAAGCTTATAAACCAGAAAGGCAGGGGAAACCTAAACAGGTGTGGGTTTTTTTACCTTTGCTCCTTTGGCAAAAACTATTCATAAATAAAAACCCTACCATCAGTATCTGCATTACACCAGTGACTGCAATTTTTTTACTTTAATATTTCAGTACTGCAGAAGCTGATGTCACTCACCAAGGCAAACTTCCCTCTAACTTAAGGCTTCAGAAGTCAAATCAACTATTAACTGTCACACTAGCTTACATTACTAGTAGAGAAAGTTAGAAAAGATTTAGCCACATTTTTTAGAGCAGGCAAAATAGAAATACCTGATATGATGGAAGCTTTGAATGAATTAACCACAGCACCTGCTGAATCTGCATCCCAGGACCATCATACCTACCTAGTATCTTGACTGCAACCAGTAGAGCCAGGTAGCTTTTAAATGTGCAAGTTTTTTAAAAAATAAAATATATACATACTGTTCCTATTTCTAGATGTTTCCTAGGAAAAAAAAAGTGATAGGAAATTGATCCTACCACCAGTTTTGTCTACTTCTGCCCTTTGCAGCAAGTAGTAGTTTATTAGTTTTCCACTTACATGTGAATGAAGCTTTGAACATAACTTTTCACAAGTCACTACATAAAGAGAATCTCAGAAATTGGTTATCAGATGAGAGGTAGAAAGTGTACACTTAATCTTCTAAAGCTTCTCTGAGCACCTGGTGTTCTGCTTAAGATTCGGTGCTTGTAGAAATACCTGTCAGTTAGCAGTTAAACAATTGGCTCAAACTCTGCTTGTTTTATTCAGTCGGACATTCTCTGGGGTTTTCTTTTTGTGCAAAGATGAAAGAATTAAATACTCCAGAAGGAAAGAAAAAGATTCAAACTTACCAGTTCTACCTACAGAACCACAAAACAGTATGTGCAATCATGATTAGCAAAGCACACATGGTCTCTGCAATTTAGCTCTGACATGGAATGCAATTCTCACATATATCTGCTCACAAGCAGGATATATTTTGCACTGGGTTTTGCTTGTATGAATACACTGAACAGTGGAGCTGCAAAATGAAGCACTCCAGTAGTACCGGAATGCACACCACATCCATCTGCTGTGAGTGACACAGATTCACAGCTGCAACTGCACTAGCTTTGCATCTGTTAGCACGGATACTGGTATTGGTCTAACCATGGCAACATGGGATTAAGCATGGACTACAAAACCAACTCATAAAATGGGTCAATTCATAATTTGTATTAAATATTATGCTGTCTCTACCAGACCATTACTGTGTTTGAGAAGTCAATTGTGCTATTGCTGCAATGCAGACATACTTAAACACTATAAAGTTATCTCAGTGGTTTAATACTGTGAACCTTGGTGGTTTGCCATGGTTGACAGTATCACTGGAGAAAGCCCTGAGTATTCCTTTTGCTGTACCTAATAATACAAGGTTACAGAATCACAGAATATTCAGAGTTGGAAGGGACCCACAAGCATCATCAAATTCAACTCCTAGGCCCTGCACAGGACAGCCCCAAGAATCACACCATGTGCCTGAGAGTGTTGTCCAAATGTTCCTTGAGCTCTGTCAGGCTTGGGGCTGTGACCACTGCCCTGGGGAGCTGTTCCAGTGCCCAAACACCTCTGGGGCAAGAACCTTTTTCCAATATCTAACCTGAACCTCCCTTGACACAACTTCAGGCCATTCCCTCAAGTTCTGTCACTGATTGCCAGAGAGAAGAGATCAGTGCTGCCCCTGCACTTCCTCTCACAAGTAAGTTGTATATAGCAATGAGGTCTCCCCTCAGTCTCCTCTTCTCCAGGCTGAACAGACCAAGTGACCTCAGCCACTCATATAGCTTCCCCTCTAGGCCCTTCATTTTTGTTTCCCTCCTTTGGACGCTCTCTAATAACTTTATATTTTTCTGATATTGTAGTACCCAAAACGGCACATAGTATTCAAGGTGAGGCGGGACCAGCGCAGTGTAGAGTGGGACAATCACCTCCTTCAACTGGCTGGCAATGCCTTGCCTGATGCACCCCCAGGACACAGTTGGCCCTCCTGGCTTCCAGGGTACACTTCAGCTAATCCAAATTTAAATACTGTACTTAGAAACATACAAGTTGAATTTGTTTTGGAAGAAAGCTTTCCCGTGTACTATTTATAAAGAGCAAAATGCTTTCTACCTACAGATTTTGTCAACTATGATATTATATTAAGATATACACAATTTACATAAAAATGCTAATTTATTCAAGATCATGCATACAAATCCATTACAGATAGAAGACTTTTGATCCCTATCCCGTTCACTAAATTATACTGCTTCTTACTGTTGTCAAAGAACATTTTGGCCCTACATTATATTCAAAGCTGTACAAACCTCCCATATGTCTATACAACTCCTCCAATCCTAGCCCCGTGTCCTTCAGATGAGTACCTCTTACAGTCACCAACAGATCTAAACCAATGCATTGCACTGGCTCTCTCATCCTGCTTGTGTAGCATCTGCAGACTATTCTCAACAAGTGCAATGCTTCACCCACACAAAGGGCCTAACCGATGATGAATTCCAAATTGTACATCCCTTTCACCCAGCCTAACATCAGATTGTAGTAATTCATACTCAGAGTAAATGTGACACAGCAATATTCAATAGCTCTATCAAACAAAGTTCAACTAAACAGCTTGTTGACTGCTACTTAGAAGAAGACAATATTTGGTTTACCATATGAGCATCTAGCAACAGACACAAACCTTTTTTGGAAAGAAAAAACTAATTTCCCATAATATTCTTATTGCAAGTTGACATTGTCTAGTTATTAATCTGCAAATTAAGGTCCAAATTCAACATGTCAGACAAGCGTTATTAGTAGATTTTAGGCTCATCCTAAATTTTGTCATCCTCAGTTTTTCTGCATTACTACAGTTGCACAAGTTATGTATCACACTGAATATATGCCCGAGTCATGGGAACAGGTGATACCATGCTTTGGGATGGTTACTCACTACCCTTACCCCAACCTGACCTCATCCACCACTTAGCAACATGCTTACAACAAGAAGCTCCCTGGCTGAGATAGGCAGCACATCCCTACAGCAACCAGCCCAGTTGTGGTCTCATGGACATTACCATTAAGCAGTATGGCTTTTCACAGCTTCTTTTGAATGCCAGCATGTTACTTAATTGCCTCTTGGAAGTAAAATATGGTCTCTGGTTGAAGAGCCCAACCATAAGCATATCATTCACACCAGAGATGTGAACCAAACTGAACAACTAAATACATAGCAAAGTATGGGATAAGCCTACAACTTGGATGAAAATCAACAATGATTTGTCCAAGTTGAACATTAAGGGGCCACTTCAAATGAGTGAAATACAAGTAATGCCTCTAATAGCACTAGAAGCCAGACTTATACCATAACATCCAGAAGAAAGTGTGCAAGAGCAGCAGCCTTTTTATGCCATCCCTCCTTAGTAACAGCCAATACAACTATGGTCTCTGACTGAAGAATAGCCATGAATGATATAGGTTCAAGATCATGAACCATTTAAAATAGAGCTAAAGTGACATGCCACAATAACCCAACTGAGGCTGGTCTTTAGCTCCTGATGAGTCTGCCCATAATCCTCTGAGGGTGAAAACTAACTTCAATAGTAACAAATTTTCAAATATAATCCAGCAAGTTCCAAAGTGTAAAAGCCCAAATGTCCACAGCCTCAAAGTCTAGCCCACCTACCCAGCTTCCCCCAGTAGTGCCACTATGGCTGTATTTCAGGCCAAAGGCAGCCTAACGTCTTCCATACAAACGAAAGAAAAAAAAGTTAAATTTCACAGAAAGCATATTAGCCAAGTTTTAAAGCACACAAGCCTTCAAGTTTCTGGTAGACACTGAGAAAAGGCAATCATTCCATATGTTTGGCTCAAAACTTTCATTTTTATATGCTCCAATGGAGATCATACAGCAATATAAAATGGCTAGTTTAATTTCAAAGTTCACTGGTATCCTGGTTCCGGCCAGGACAGAGTCAATTTTTGCAGCAGCCAGGAGGGGCAGAGCCAGGACCCTGGGGTTGTTCTATACCAGGTCATGCCATGCAGAGGGGGGTGGCATTTTTCCAGTTTTGCCAGGGCGTGCAGTTCCACATGATAAGCATGAACATGAATTGTTCACCTATCTTGTACACTCTATTATTAGTATTGTTGTTGTTACTGTTCATTTTCTTATTTCATTGCTGCTTCTAGTAAATTGTTCTTATCTCATCACTGTGATCTTTCCCTTTTTGTGCCTCCAATTCTCCTCTC
>NW_008688537.1:18080-46291 GCF_000695815.1 Acanthisitta chloris | reverse complement strand
TGCACTTGGGACACAACAACCCTATGCGGCTTTACAGGCTCTGCAAGTTTTGGGCCCCTCACTTTGAAAAGGACATTGAGGCACTGAAGCAAATCCAAAAAGATATTTTTTCCCTTTTAGGGTGGTCAGGCATAGGATTATGTTGCCCAGGGAGGTAGTGGTCACCATCCCTGGAAGGGTTTAAGGGGCATCTGCATCTGACACTGGAGGATATGGTTTAGGGTTTAGTGGTAGGCTAATGGTTGGACTTGATGAACTTAGAGATCTTCTCCTCTTGATGATTCTATGATTCTATGACTTCTCTTCTGAGCTTGTGTTGTGCCTGCCTTATATTAAGATTTTTCAAAATGCACTTGTTACCACAAAGTATTTGTGAGACAAATAGGTATCTCCAAGGGCACTTCATCTCAGATGGTGATAACCCAGATGACTCCTGACATGATGTCTCAGGGGATTAGTATATTTGAGTACATTTAATCCAGGGCAGATAAAACTCTAGCAGAGGAAATAGGCCTGGAAAAAAGTTTTGTGTTAAGGCACCTCACATTCATATGCCTAGGGTTAGAGGAGGTGAATCATCATAAGATATTAGCTCCTGTTTTGTTACTGGGATGCAGCAAAGCTTTCTCTCTCTTAATTTTGTACCCACAATGAAGTCATCTGTTGCATCTTCTCTGGGAAGTGCCATTAGGTTTATATGCAGACTGTGCATAAACCCTTTTCTCCTGCATGAGTAGTAGAACTGTGTTTTAACAAGGAGGAGGGCATATTCACATGAAACTAGAGGTTGGAAAAATGTTCTGGATATGAAAAACCATCTCCATTTGTAATGATGGTGCTGCAACTCCCTGTCCTCTTTCTGGAGCTGCTTCAAGGTCTGCACAGCATGGAAGGCTTCACATTGCACATGAGCACATCAGTATGTGTAAGAATGACTGTGATAAAATGGCCACTCCATGTGCTGGTTTTAACATTTTCCTCTTGCTTTTTTGGATCTCTGATGCTGCTTATAGTCCCAGTGGGAGGAGGCTATGAAGTATATTTATTAGGCATGTTTTGAATATTGGAAAAGCTAAAAAGTTTCAAACATTATAATTTCTATCTAATACGAGCTGCAGTAGAAACTCTTCATGAGGGTAATGTTTTCAGTACTCTTTGGTACTAGAATTTCTCACATTCTTTTATGTTACATGGCTGAATTTTTAATGTTTTCCTTTTATCAGCACTGGCATAATTTTTAAAGTAAACAGAGGATAAGAAAATGCAGTTGCTCCTTTAGCCTGCTGTTGGTAAAAAGCAAGTCTAGCAATTAAGCCCACAGTTGTTTAAAAAAACATGCACTACTGACTTCTGCAGTTCTAAAATAGATGCATACCTTGCGTTCAAGTGAGGGACAGCTGCTTACTCTGATTTAGAGATTAGCGTAATGAAATAAAGTTGGCTTTAGATTTTACAAGGTACAGTGATTAGTTACAGTACTGATTAATAGATAATTATGCAATCGTGTACAGCATTGACCAAAGCAGAATTCTGGGGCAATTGGTAATGCTAAATGAAAACTGAAGTTATTTACTTCAGTTGTTGGATACTTTCAGAGAATGTTTAGACAGACCTTTTTTAAATAATACATTTTTGGTAGATTGGTATGATCTCAGGCATTGATAACAGATGCCTTAATGCATTACTGTAGAAATGAGTCTTGATTATGTTGTAAAGTGTTGAAATGTTATAAATATGAAGACTTTTGTGGTGAGAATGTAAACATTCATCTTCGCTTAATTTTTGCCTTTTCATTTTTGGTTGTTTGGGGCATTTTTTCCACTCTGTCAGAAAAATCTAGGAAATCATAATTTCATACAGAAGTCCTGCACACTCAGAACTTCTTTTAAAGCCAGTATAGGCCTTTGCTACACAGGATTCTGGTTAGGAAGCTTCTTTTTGTACATTTGTACCATTACTGAAGTGTATTTTGCTGTTCTTCTTCTGGGGAAAGAAGTAAGATAATGTGACCTTATTGATCAATTCACTTCCTGCAGTGTCATTACTGACATCAACACCGTGCTGGGAATAGGAATGATTAGTCAACAAGAATTCTCTCTCTCTCTCCATTCTGTAGGGACAAGCAAAACCACAATGGGAACATTATTCATTAGATACTGTTATTGCTGCTTAATTTTCCCAACATTTTTCATCAAATAAGAATTTTAGCTGAAAGAGAAACTACTAGAGAATGCATATAATGCTTATCCAGTTCAGGACAGAGCTATCTAAAATGATATCTGGAATAAATTCCCAAATTGCAATTTTGTAAATCTCTTCTTAGCCTCTCTCTGAAAGGTTTGCTCTGTTCTGTGCAAGCAGTGAAGCACATTGGTTTTATGACCTTGAAATAGTCATCACATAGTTTGAGAAAAAAGTAGTAGTGTCTTCTTCCAGGTAATTACAGAATGATTTGAATACTTTCCCAGGAAGTGAGAGAAAGAGATCTGATTTCTCTCTGATTCATGGAGGTTTCATCACCTTCCACATGGGTACAAGGCTGTAGGTTCTGTGCCATGGAAATAAGTCTTTATACTTCATATAAATCAATCATTCAGTCAAATAAACACGTGTATTCCAGAGAAGGCAGTGGAACCTAGATATGTCCTTCTTCAGGTAAATGATCTAACCAATAGGCTCAGGAACCAAGTTTCTTCTTATTCTCCCCTTTCCTTGAGTCTTGAATACTTTCCTCACAATGTCTAGAGCTCCCATTTAGGAATGTGACATTATGGGCTTGAGTCTTTTTCTTCCAAATAATACAACAGTATTTTTCTCCTCAAGATTTATCTTTTGTGTGTGGTTCTCTGTAAGGTATAAACAAATAATGGAAGAGATTAAGAATTCAACTATTGTGTTACATTATATGTTACTGCAGACTCTTAACTCAGTCTGCAGTCTATTTTTAGTTCTTAAAGCCTGCTAGACCCGAATTTTTTTTTATTTTGTTGTGGAGGAACAATGAGATGAATGACTTGAGGAAGACCACAGAAATATGCAATTGTTCACATTGAAAGGGACCTCTCTGGGTCTTTTGGTCCTACATGCTCATGGAGGAGCCAGGTTAGATAATGTTGCTCAGGGATGTGTCCAATGGTGTTTTGAGTATCTCCAAGGATGGAGAATGCACAGCCTCTGATCATTCATCCCAAGTCCTGACCACTCTCACAGTGAAGGATTTTTTCCTAATATCTGACAGGATTATCCCTTGCTGTGATTTCTGTCTGTGCATCTAGTCCTTTCTCTGCATACCTGTATGAAAACTCAGTTAGCCTCTTGTCACTCAGCCCCTTAACTGTTGTGGTGGATCTCACCTAGACTATCTCCAGTTTGTCAGTATCTCCCTTCTACTTGAGGACCCAAAACTAGGCATTTTTCCAAATGTGGTTTGGAAAGTTCAGAACAGAGCAGAAAAATCAATTTCCTTGATCTGTAGGCCACTCGGTGATGCTCTTTAGTAAAAATGAGAAAAATATTCAGAACTCAGCTCAAATAGATCATAGATAATTCTTGGGAAATGTTTATACCAAGTATTAATTTATTCTGCAGATGTGCCATCATGAGCACTTTTAACAAATATCACCAAAGCAGTCCAGAAATGCACAATTACAGGCAGCTCAAAGACTCCCTTGAATCAAACTCTGTAGTAGATGTTATATCAAAGCTGTACCCTTTCCTTCTTTAAAGGAGAAAAATCAAATCATTAATGATTTGGATAAATGATGAAGTAGGTTTTATGTCATTTAGCACTCAGGAACCTAGCCAAACTGCATTTATTGCTAGCAGTTTTAAAGGGACACTGTGTGAAGAAAATCATATTTTTCCATTTACTGAGCTATATCATTAAAATAATTTGTAAAGAGAAGTTCCACACCATCCTTCCTGGAGGTGCATTCTTTGGTCAGTCTGTCTTACATAGCTACTGGTTTGTAATCACCTCTAAAGCCCTTTGTTACCACCAGAGAGAAAGTAGGTTACATGTGTGTATCAGGCATAGGCTTGTGTGGTTAAGACCTGCAATGCCATACCAGATCAAAGGTCCTTCCGGTACATCTTGTCTGTGACAATGCATCATACTTAGAGAAAGATGATCAGAACACAGCAAGTATGACTTCATCCTCTTTCAGGTACTAACTGGAATTTTGCATTTAATATGACTCCTCTGCCAATATATGGGCAGAGATAAGGTGAAAAAAAGAATGACCTCTAGTAAAGAGCAAGTGACACAAGAGGAGGAGATGAAGCAGGAAGCTGCCTGGCTGTTCTGGGGCATGGATTGGTGCCAAAGGGTGTTCTGATAAAACAAATGCAGGACTTGGAAGTAGGTCTAGCTGACCTGCAAACATGGGAAACTATCTACCTTAACTAAAAGGTGCTTCATGTTTTGAGAAGCCATTATAAACTACATATTCTTTGGCCATATTGATATTTTGCCTGAGCTGATCTGTATTTGTATATATATATAAGCACATGCATATGTGGCATTTTAATCTTTCTCTTATTTCTGCTAAGTTTTATAATATTTCATTGCTAAAGTCAAAAGTGTATGTGCCATCTTCGGATTGCAGCTATATAAACCAAACCACATTATCACTCATTTTGTACAACTCTTTTATGTGTATCTTGTCATTGAGTTTGCATACAGACATGTCTAGCTTTGAGGGGGGGAAAAAAGTTTATTACTAAAAATCCAGCACTAATTTTGACATGAATGGTTGACTTTACAGGGGAATTTGACACAGTGCAGAGTCCCTCCACGCCAATCAAAGATCTTGATGAGAGAACATGTAGGAGTTCTGGGTCAAAGTCTCGGGGTAGAGGGCGGAAGAATAATCCATCACCCCCTCCGGACAGTGACTTGGAGGTATGCATGTGCTAATTGATGAATATTAATGTGGAGTGTAAATTCTGAAAACTGCAGCTGTGGAAATAGCTTAAAGCATTTTAGAGAACATTATGGACTCAGTCTCGCTAACTGAATATAGCAGAGATCAGTCGCTCTTTTAACATACATGTACAATGACACGTTACTGTTCCGCACGACAGAGTTAGGCAGAAAGGTAAATGTGTTTCAGCCTTGCACTCTTTAGCTCTCAAACTGCATGTCACCATTTTTCATGCAATAGAACTGCAGATCTGTACTCAAAGTTGCACATTTTCTTTTAGTTTTTTTTTAATAGTAAATCTCAAATATATTTCTCAGCTTAATTGCATGTATTTATGATGCAGTGTAAACATGTAGGATCATCTGGCCAATGCCTTTTGAACACTTAGGCATTGGTTTGTCCTTGTGCTTGTAAGTAATGTCAGTGGATGTCAATGAGGCAGCTTGCATCAGTGAAGTTATGGCTGTACTTAAGTAAGTGCAATATCAGTGCCTTAGTGAAGAAATATATCTGCCTAATATATTAGATGACAATTTCAAGCACAGGTGACCTCTTAGCAATGGAGTAATTATAGTCAGATTACTCTGGGGTTAGCAGTGCACTGCCTTACAGTAACAGGAGGAGGAGGAAGTGAAGTGCCTGTGTGTGTGTGTAACACTCCAGCTCTGGGATCAGGGACGTGTTGCCTGCCAGTGCAGCGTGTCCCCTGCTGCCACCAGAGAAGCACTGGGAGCCAGCAGCCCTGGCCAGCCCCGCTGCTCTGCCTTTGCTGACCAGCTCTGGGGACAGCAGAAGACAAAACTGTTCCAGAGACTTGACTGGCCCCACAGACACTCCTGGGGTGCCTGGGTGGGCTGCAGGGCTAGGCACTGGATGTGAATGCCATTGCTTTAGTTCTGTAACTTATCCATTTTCTGCTTCTTATAGGATTTAACTTTGCCAGTGAAGAGACTCTAATTTCTTACATTTCAGAGGGGTATATTTTGCTGTTGCTGGGTTATTTTATAGCTTACCAGTGAAAATTAAATGAGTGAAATTGAATGAATGAAATTGAGTTAGAATAATCTAGTTTATCCTACAATACTATTTAAATTCTGTATGGTATTATATGTGGTATATAGTACTTTTACCCAAGATTTAATTGTAGCTGCACAATAGAAATGAAGAAGGCTCACAGAGAAGTATCTGAAAGCACTTTTTATCCTTAACAATTACATTTGACCCCTCTCCACATTTCTGAAATCTGTGTTATAGAGCTTTTGTGAAAAGTTTTTTAGAGGACAAATAAGAAATGGTGGAAGATTTAAAAATCTACTCTTCTTTTGACCTTTTACCACGCATGATACACTGTATTGATGATTTTCAGAGGAAAATTGCTCAGTTAAGTGCACGATTAAACTTTAGACGTGGTAAACTCAGTTGAGTTTTAGCTCTGCCTGGATGGGATGGTGGTGGGACTTTGTTGTTATTTGTTCAATAATATTTTCCCCAATTCTGTTTTCAGCGTGTATTTGTTTGGGATTTGGATGAAACGATCATAGTTTTTCATTCGCTCCTTACAGGATCCTATGCGCAGAAATATGGCAAGGTATGTGAGTTGTGAATTCTGTGTCCGTTCACTGTTATCAGAGCTATTTGTCTTGCATATGTACATGTTTTACACCTTTCATGTTTATTATGGCTTTGGTGAAGGTAGGGGGAAAGTGTACAATAAACCTCATTTTCAGAGGGTTAATGTGAAAAAGTCAAGAGGAGAAATGAGACACAGACCCTAACTAAGCACATATATGTGGAAGGGCTTAAGCAGATGCTGCAAATGAGGAAACAGTTTATAGTGGAACAAGGATGAGGTTCCTGAAGTGCATTGGAAGAGACATTGCAGGGAGATAATAGATGAAGTGCACAAATGGAAATAACTGACAGTATCTGGAAGCATGGAGGAAGAAACTGGAGTGGTGGGTGAATTTACAGGGAAATTGATGAATCAGGATGAGTAAGAGTCAGTGCCAGCTGCAGATGTTATTCTTTGACTCCCCACCTTTTCCACTGAATGTTTAGCTCCCTTGGCTGGCTCTGTGGTGAGTAATGCTGGGGAGTGAATCTTTCTCCCAAGTAGTTTTAAGCATCTTCTCTCCTCCAGTGAATCCAAATGGAGTTCAGGTCACAGAGCAGTGAGCAGGAGGGAACAAAAAAGAGCAAGGGAGGCAAAGAGGCAGTGGAAGCCTACAGGAGCTCCTGCTCCCCTGCTGAATGTAAGGGAGCAGCTGAGACAGCAGCAAGCCCCACTGGGTTGGTGGTGGGACCCCAAGGAATGGCTGTTCAGGCAAGGAGAGAATGGGCTGGTGCAAAGCAACAGGAGCAGACTGATGGGAAGGTTAGAGCTAAAAGTCTGGATAAAACAAAGAATCAAAGCAAATGTATGGAAGAAAGAAAATGGACAGGGGGAATATTGGTATGTACATATGTGATTTTCTCTGTGTTGTGCCATGTCAAATGAAATTAATGCAAAGGTATTTCTTTTTAAGAACACGACTGTGTTCATACTATATCAGATAAGGGGCTTGTTTAGGATGTTTCCAGCCTCCTTATTCCAGCCAGGTGCTTGAGGAAAGGATGCGAGAAACCGTACATTATGGAAATGCTTTTCACACTCACCTCCCCAGCCAGTGGGTTAGAAATGTCCAAAGCCAGAAACTGTAGATTATAACCCTGATGGGCCAGTCTTCCACATGGTCAGCCTTTTGTGCTTATTAAAAGAGGAAGTTAATAGGAAAACTCACAGGGCAAGTGAAAAATCTGAATTTCTGGAATGCAAAGATAAGGTTAGTTATTCGTGTCTTGTGAAAAACAGCTTTGCTTGCTTTGCAGCTTCACAGTGCCAAATCTGTGCACATTTCAGTACTCTGTCAAAAAATCCTCTTCTGCTATTTTTCAAACAGTGTAACAACCGTGACTTTGTCAGAACCGTTTCCAATGAATAGTTATCAAAACAAGAGGGAAACCTAGCTGAGCATGAACATTTTTATCACTTTGAGAGTAGCCCATAGACTGCCACAGGATTTGCTGAACTGCCCCAGTAAAGCAGTCAGTCCTTTCATCCTTGTTTTTTTTAATTGTTCCCTTAGGATGTTTTCTAAGTCAACTTTAATACAAAGTTTTAAAAGTCAGAGCACGTTTTGTAGCTTACAAAACATTTATGGATAACTTTGAAAACTGTCTTGGAGACAGCAACAGAAATGTAATTCCTCTTAGTTTCCCACTTTGTTAGGAGTAAGCATATTTGAAAACATCCCAGTACCACTGTTCTTTAAGAACACATCTGCTGCTAAAATTGACTCTTCATACAGAGACCATAGAAACAGTAATGGCATATTAACAGCCAGTAGTACTGACAGCAGATAAAGTTGGCTTGTATAAACCAAGAGTATCTCAAGGGTAAGTGAAATTAATTTAGTTATAATAGTGAGATCAGCATCAGTAAACAAATGTCGTGGATGACTATGGATGACTATGAAGCAAGAGGACAGGAATTCTTAAGTAAAGTCCTTTACCATAGAAACAGTAATGGCATATTAACAGCCAGTAGTACTGACAGCAGATAAAGTTGGCTTGTATAAACCAAGAGTATCTCAAGGGTAAGTGAAATTAATTTAGTTATAATAGTGAGATCAGCATCAGTAAACAAATGTCGTGGATGACTATGGATGACTATGAAGCAAGAGGACAGGAATTCTTAAGTAAAGTCCTTTTTTTTTATTTTCTTTTTCTTTTCCTTTTTTTCTTGTACTGAGAGGTGGCATCCACACAAGTAGGGTTGGTGTTCGTTTCTAGACACTGTAGAATAAAAGTAGGAGGCTTTTTCCTTCCTGCAATGACTGTTGTTGCCATATTTACATAGAACTTGTTGGGAATGTAACGTGTAATTACCAGTGGAACTCAAATATATATATTGCTGACTGCAAGGAGGCTAGAGCAATACAAAAGGGAATACAGGGAGAGCTTATCATGAGTAGGCTTTAACTTTTACATGTCATTGAAGTGTTGCCTAAACTTGAGGTGGGTTATGTTTGAGCCTATGTGCTTAAGAGGTTAGAAATGGGAGAAGGGAAAGATACCACAGCTGGACATCACTCAGTCTCTTGTGCATGACATCTTTAGCAGATGTGTTCCTTATCTTTCCTCCATATGATTTTCATCTGTATACAGGGCCTTAATCCAGTCTGAGAATTGGATTGTTATGAGAATTGGGTTGCTATGAGAGAAGGAATTCTCCAGGAATTGTGAGGTTGTTAGTGGAAGTCTTGTGAGTACATGGGTCTTTCAAAAGTCTTCAGAGAGCTGTTTATCCTGGAAAGGTGGCATAAAATTGTTACTAAACAATGAAAAAAAAGAAACAGGGTTGTGGAAAATAGTGGCGATACTAAATTATTTAACTGTGGTGAATTGCTATCTTATTTTTAAAAATATAGGCATCTAATGTCATACAGATGCTCAGCTGTGCATGCCATGTTTTTCCATATGTATTTTATAAGCCCATTTTGTATAACATAATTGGGTTACTCCCAAAAAACAAAGAAACCACAAAAAAATAAAACCTCACAGGAAAACCAGAATTTTCCCCTTCTCCTATATTTAAATAATCTAAATGAGAATAGTGTGTCTTTAACGCAGACATTGCTTTAAGGAAAGGCATCTTCTTATACCACTTCATACTTGCAAGGAATGAAGTGCTGAGTTTAGAGCTAGTGTGAACATACAGACAGGCAAGGATATTCACCTTTCCCATCTACTCCTTGACTTTCAAACTTTCATTCCCTGTTTTCAGTACCTCTTCTCCCTGTTTCTCTCAGTTACCAAGTGAAAACAAAAATTCAGAAATTAGACTTTTATCCCCTCTGTTCTGCTGCAATTCAGGCTGCACAAGGATGTAGTGAGGGCAGGTGCAGCATATTATGGCCTGATGATAGGATCCATATATGAATACAGAACCACTTAAGAGCTGCAGTTGTACCCAGAGACGAACACTTTCTCTTTCAAAAGTTTTCTACAGTTTAATAAGTGGCTGAAGTAGATGAGAAAAAGGAAAGGCAACCCCCATAGGCACTGGGGGATTTAATTGGCAGACATTATTTGGGAAGGCCTGAATCCAGTAGGCAAGTTTCAGGTTGTATATTTGTCAAGAGAACATCAGATTTCTGACTTATGCCTAAGGATTTGTGAAGTTGAGAATGGACACTCTCCTTGGTATATACTTGTTCAGCACTTTGCATGGTGTGATAATTATTGTATTCCAGAATTTTCTAGGGCTGTTATAATAACCAGGTTAAAAACAAAATTAGTGATTTATTGAAAGATTTAACTTGTTGGATGCAGCTGTAAACATCTCATTTAAAACACAGGGCAAATTGCTGCTGCTTATCTGGGCACCAGTAGAATATAGCTTTAAACTCCAGTGAACTGGGAGAGATTTGGCCAGAGGCTGGTCAATATATCATTTTTACATTTAAAATATAAAATTTACCCAGAGGAATATCCTGTGCCTTGCTGTTTCCTACCTGTGGGTGTTTCTTCCTGATTTTTGCTGTAGTGGTTATTTTATTGGACTGGTCAGAGCTAACATAAAAAGAGAATAAAAACTACATTATACCTCTGTTAAGTTTCAGGGAAACTGAGCTGCTTCCCAGCAGTGAGAGTACCTTTTGCTGTTCAGCTTGTGTTCTTGTATGCTTCATGCTTCATAAATCTAGTACATTTCTATTTTTAATTACTTACTGCAGTAGCAAATTACGAACATTGGCATTGGAGCTGTTATATTGAGACCTGTGTGGACGATGATGGTTTTTGCAGCTGAGCACCAGTTGGCAGTTACAGTTTTCTACAGTGCTGAGTTCTTAAGTGAGCATTTGTTGATGTGACAGGACATGTGTTAGGAGATGTCATCATCTGTTAAAAGTTTATGAGGTACATTCTTTTTCCCTGTGAACAGTGTGTATTTGTTCCATTACATTCCAGTTATTCTTGCTGATTGAAGGCTGATTAAGCTGGAATTTTGTCTACCTCTGAGCATTTATGTTTCATTCATTGCTCCCAGGTCAATCCAGAGGGCAAGGATGCCCAGATAAATGCTGTGACTCAAGGTGCAGCTGGTTAAAATAAAAGAATAAAAGTCTTTTGTGAGCTTAGAAGGGAGAAAATGTGATTTCTAAGTGCAAAAATCAAAACAAATCCACACTTGATGATCACATTTTGCCTTTTTTTTATAACACTGCAAATGACAGAAAGTTGTCAGGGAGGCTGCATTAACCTTGTACGCTTCTCTGGAAAGTGCTCAGAAGCTTTTTATTGCTCACTCTCTGCTTGTCCAGTCACTAAACAGAAAAACTTTGTCAGCATTAACACCCATGATGACATTCCCAAATTCACTCATAATTATTCTCTTGTCTACCTGTATTAATAGTGTATCTCTCATCACCTCCAGTTGTCCTCTCCATTCACTCCCTCCTTGTCTGAGACCTCTGAGTTGATTTTCCTACCGCCTTCTAGAGATTGTGGAACAGAAACTCCCTATGGAGTACGTGAGTTTTCCTTCATCAGCCACCAGATATGGTTATTAAGAAGAGATGTATTCTCCTTCTCCATTGACACCCATATGAATCTCTCCTGGGACAAGTGTCCCCTATGAGAGAGTGAGAGCTGAACTTAAATCCAAGATTGCTTCACAATATAGGAAAGTGTCTTTAACCTAAAAATATTGGTACTTAAGCACTTCCGCATTTTCCAGAGGTCCTGTTCAGGACCGCCACGCACTGAAAATCAATTCTTACAATATTATTCATATATTTTGCTTGTTGTCTTGCTTGTTTTTAAAGCTTCATGATGCAAATTCCTGTCACAATTAATCTACTTGGCAATCTATTTATCTATTTGTTTTCTGAGATTTTATAAAAATCAGCTTGGTGTTTGTATTTTTTCTAAGAAGTGAAATTATTTTGAACATCTGATGAAACCTGACATTCCAAGACAGTATTAAATAGATTTCTTCCACTAACGAACACTGAGCTTTTGGGGCTTTATTCCATTCACTTACCTCCTGGTCAAAACATTTAAATATTGGTCCTCCCAGGATATTTTTATCTAGTCTCCCAGGAGGCATTCCAGTGGATGGACCAGTCTAGTACAGAAGCCTACAGACAGACAGTCTGGCTCCAGTTTAGTGCCTTGATCCTAACGTAACTAAAGTAATTTGTATTTTGGTATACAGAAGTGCTGTAGCTGGTCTTGATTCTTCTGCATGCTAATGCTATCTGGCTAACATCATGCCTCTGAGGGCCAAGGAGTTGTTCTTTATTCTGCAGATTATCTGGGAAAAACTTCAAGATTTTTTTTAATCATTGTTTCCTCTTTTGTGCGTATTTGTGCAGAGTAGTACAAAATACCATTTTGGCAGAGGTTCAGTCTGCCTCTTATTAAGTTTTTCAATATGCTGCGCTAAAATCTGTATCAGCTGCACATTTCTTGATTTCTTTTCACCACTCAGTTCTTTGTGCCACTTGAATTCGTCTGTAACTTCTGCTTCAAGTTGAAAGACAATAAAACTATGATTGGGATGTTCCTCCACATTGTGCAAACACTATAAAACCACAAGACCCTGACAAATCAGGTTTCTTTGTCTATTTTTGTATGTGAAGGAAATAACTTAACGTGGCAAGAACTGGAATGTGATGGTTAATTCTTCTTAAACAGTTATGTTCATTTTATTAAAGGAAGAATTGTTCATGTCTTGAGTATTCAATTCCAGTGACTCTCCTTAGCAAAAGTTGTTATGCGGAGATCCCAGAGTGATTTTATGATAAGCTGAAATGAATTATTTGTTTGGTTTTATTTATTTTACATATAGTACCTAGCAATATCCTTCTCATGCCCTTGTCAAAACAGGAACATAGGAAATATAAATTTAATAGTAATAAAGTCAGGCATAGTTGGTTACAAAACTACTATTAATAAGAAAATCATAAAAGCTTTGTCACATTTATGTCTTTCAACTGTTCTAGGCAAGGCAGGAAATTGTTTTACATAGTTGGTAGTTTCTGTAAAAAAAATTGGATTATAATGGAATATGCTATAGCAAATTTCTGTATTCAAGTCTGCTTCTACCCAGGAAGGGGTGAAAAGAGGCCGAGAATCAAAAGTCTGAGATTCCAGTTTTGGAAGCACTCCAGCGAATAACTTACTTACATAAATAATAATGAGTTACCACCTGTACATAAAGTTATGCACATGCCTTAAGTGTTCATAGGATTGAGGCAAAGCAGCATGTTGCAAACACTCCCTATTATAGTGTATCCAGAAAAAAAAGTTATTTATTGTGCACAGAAAAAAACCACTAAAGAAAGTAGGGAGAAACACATGTTTCTATGTGATGACATTTTGGTAAAAGTATTATGGCTTGATGAGGAATCTCATGAATCCAGGGTATTTTGATGATTTGTGTTCTAAGTGACTAACATGAGTTTTGCAAATCCATTAGTGTGTGTTCCTTAATCATCCCCTTGAAAAACTGTCCTTTGTACCTGCTGCTGCCTTCAGCCATGTGACTTTCAAATCCAGTGAACATGACTGCAGAAGACAGAGTGAGTGAAGTTGTGTAACTAGGCACTGCATTTGGTTTTTACTTCTGAAAGGTAGTCTAGACCAGTTCAAGAGTCACCATAAAAGTATTTCCTTTCACTGCCAGAGAATTTGGTCTAACATTGGATCATTTCCATTTTTTTAACATTGTTCTCTCCTTCGAGTATGACTTTTTCCACAATCAAGAGTCAAAATGCTTCTGTGTTTCAGATTTTGCCATTAGATATCAAGTGCTTGAGGGCATTGCAAGGCGGTGGAGGAGTGGGTGTCTGATCCTGGTTGGGAAGCCTTTGATAGTAATACTAACAAATGACCATTTGAAATCTTCTGTAATTTTGCTGCTAGATGCTGATAAACATCTACATTTTAAATCTCAAGGTTTTTAGAAGGGATTTCTAAAAATTTGCTAATGTCAATCAGAGTTTATATGACGACATACTGATTTTTTTTCATATTTGAATGAGAAGAGGATCACATATATTTTAAAAGTCCATTGCAGTATGATAAGCAAAAAAATGTTAACCAAACCCCACAGTCTCAGGCAGATGGTTAAGGCAATACTTAAACTAGTTACCTGGTGTCAGCAAAGCATTCTAAAAGAAATATAAGATAATGCAAATTTGCCTTACCTCTTTCCTAGCAAACGTAGAATATTTAAATTAATTATCTTACATTTGCTGTATACTTAATGCTCTCAGATTGTGTTGCTGTAGATAGGTAGATTTGTGGTAAAGCCAAGGTAGAGAGATTTGATGACCTACAAACAAATGCAACATTTTGAATGAATGCAAACATTTCATTGAAATGCATTCAAATGCAACATTTGAATGAATCTCACCCAGGAACAGGAATCCTGTGCTTTATCAGAAATGAAGGGATGATCTGTAGCAAGCAAACAAACTTACATAAGCTTTCCTATTCCTGTGGACCACCTAAAGAATCATGCCATAGACTGTAGGCACACTGAAGAAACACTTGGAAGAACACTTACTGGCACTTTGTTGAATGAGTACCTACAATAAAAAAAACTCATAACGAAGAGCCCAGAAATTCATCAGTGAGTGCCTGCATGGAAGAAGGGTAAATATGGAGACAGAGAAGGATCAAATGCAAGTTTTGAAGCTACATACTGCAGTGAAAGAAAGTGTGGGAAAGAAGTGATGTAGTCCTAAGTATAGACAAAGCAGTGACGATTTATCCAAAGCGAAACTCAGTTTGAGGAAATGGACATAGATACAGACTACCTTTACTATTTTTATAAAGCAAAGATATTAGAAATGGAAAAGGCCACTTAAGTCACACCTTCCTATCACAGTATTGTAATTGTTTACAAAGTAAACATCTGGAAGAGATGAGTACATTTCCTAGTCCAGTTTACATGACCTTGATGAGGACTTCTGCATGCCCCGAAATTGGGAAGAAATGCCAGCGTATCGGAAGAATTATGCAGTGGACTGGGTGATACATGAAGTAACTTAGTCCCTACCACTGACAATGAGTTGGTGCATTGGGACAGAAAAATTAGTTACTGCTCCATGACTCAGCTTTTTCCTGCCCATAAATTGTCAAGGAAGATGCTTACATATTTTTATAAAAGGCTCAGGGTTTAAAAATGTAGTGTATTCTTTTGATGATGACCAAGATTGATTTTCCTACATACATCTTTTGTGAAAAGTTCCTTCTCTGTTTCCAGCCTTCTTTAGGCTTGTTTATGTTTTCATATATGCTTATGGCCACCAGGTTTTTCCCTGTCAGTTCAGCCAGGTTACAAATTCCTTGATTTTCAAAATCCTAAATTTTTCAAAAGACTTTGTATGCAGCAGTTTTAAAAGTAATTCTGACATAATTTACAGATATGTAAATAGTTAACCTTGCTTTCTGTTTTTAAGGATCCACCAATGGCAGTGACCCTTGGACTGCGAATGGAAGAAATGATTTTTAATCTTGCTGACACACATTTATTTTTTAATGATTTAGAGGTAAGAATCAAAGGAATGTAAACATCATTACTCTTGGGTTTTTTAACATTTGCTGTGCATTAGTGTTTATTGTGTGTGACATTTTCTAGCTGTCTAGTCCTGGGGTTTGTCATACGCTAATCAGGGAGATGTTAGCCAGATGGCACTGACTTCCTGTGGCACCAGAGTCCTTCCATGAAACTCATTGAGAGAAAACCTGAAAACTACTCATTCCTTCCCTTGTCCTATAGCCATCTTTTCAGTTCCCATGGATGTAGAGCTGTCTGCTGTCATCTCCAGGAGGAGAACATACATGTCTCACATTCTCCTCTTGAAGTTCTCTATATTTGCTTTCAGTGGGTGCTATCATCTGAACACATAAGACTATGCTCATCTCTTGACATACCTGAGTAGCCTTTTGGCCACAGGCCTGTTTCTTGTTCAAATGTAGAATATTCTTCCTTTACCTCAAAGATGGCAGTATCAAATGCTGGGACTGTGATAGATAAACTCATCAGTGATGTCTCTTCCCAAGGTAACCAGGCAACCACATGTATTGTCACAATATACCCAAGGTGCACAACTTGGCATCTGGTTAGAAAAGGGAGAGGCCTCTTCCAGTAAGTGCCTCTGTGGACAGCTCACCTGTCAGAAGCACATGAATGGACTGTTGTAGGGACAGTGGTCTAGGAAACAGGCTCATCAGCTGGGCTTCACAGGCTTTTTATCTCATTCTGGGAGTCTGGGTCTGTTAACATGGAAGGAGACACTCTTACAGCCATGTGTGGCCAGAGACAGGGAGTGACAAAACAGTTTTCAAATTACACTACTGACTTTTCACACCTTCCCCGTTCTAAAACAGTTGTTTTCTTGCTCCGAATGATCCCACAGTTCCCTCCATGGACAGATATTTGCTACTAATGCAGCTGGAAGATTTAGAGGCTGTGTTTAGAATCCCAGAGAAGGGTCCCTGATGAGTGAATAGAATAAATAAGATTTTTCCATCCACTGGGATGTTGATTTTTCTAGTGTGTCTTTTGTTCCTTCATCAACTGTAGGCACTAAGAAAAGCAGAAGGTACCAGTTTGTGGTTGTCCTTGTCATCCCTTGCAGATCTCATTTATTCTTAGCTCTTTTAAAGAGCTGAGAGAAACTGGAGTCTACTTCACACTTGAACTGCACTTCCTCCTTCCAGCAACAGAAATGCAAAGCCCTGGACATACCTTTCCCAGTTAATGTTTTGTTGCAGTTCTGGTGAGTCATCACTTCATAATGCCAGTGCATGTTCTCCTTCTGGTGCCCTATACCAGGGAGAGATTCCAAATAAATTTTTCAAAGCATTTCTTAACTTGCTTTTTAGCAGATCTTCGCCCCTGTGTGTTCAGATTTCATGTGGCATGAACTTTAAGACATTCAGTAGAATATTCCCAGAGTTCTTCAAACTTGTGCTGAGTTCAAGTGGAAGAGTTTAATAAAATGGAGCTTTGCCCTCTTTCCATACCTGTTTATTCTTGCTCATGACCATCGAAGCTTCATTCCATTCTCTCATTTATTTTATTTGTAGATCAGAGGTTCAGCTGTCATAGGTGGATCATCACATTTTGGATAGTCTTCATAGGGTGGTTTTAATATCCTGTCCAAAAACTCATACGCCAGCTCATTCCAGAGCTTGAGCAGTATCCAAATAGTTTCCAGTTTTAGATAAGTCAAAAAATACTACTTGGGGATTGTCTTGGCTAGTCTCATAATTCAATCAGTTTGATTTGAGTAAAACCAATTTCTATATGCAATTAATGATTGCAATTTCTATGAGAATTTAAATCTTTTAGAGCCCAGAATTGATCTTTGTTTCAAAAACAACTCTCTTATAAGATTACCAAAATTCCAAGGTTCTTGTTCTGTAATGACTCATGTCATGCATATACATTCTGGCATACAAGTTGTATGGATACATTCTGGCATGTATGAGAAGACCAGCAATTTTCTATCTTCTTAGCAAATCAGATAAAGTGTCAAAGTATGTAAAGACACCCTTTAATATGCTGATGAATAAATCTGTCTGTTTAAATGTGTTTTCAGAGCACATGGCTATTACTGAACATTAGAGTGCATCTGCATGATGAATTTCAAGAATTTCCTGATTCTGACTTGGAGTCTGGCATGTATGAGAAGACCAGCAATTTTCTATCTTCTTAGCAAATCAGATAAAGTGTCAAAGTATGTAAAGACACCCTTTAATATGCTGATGAATAAATCTGTCTGTTTAAATGTGTTTTCAGAGCACATGGCTATTACTGAACATTAGAGTGCATCTGCATGATGAATTTCAAGAATTTCCTGATTCTGACTTGGAGTCTCTCTCTCATGTCCTCTCTCCATTCCCTGTCTTCCTCTCTCAGTCCTCCCCGAGGAGAGCAGAGGTGGGTGCTGAGCTGCTGATGATCATGGCTGTCAAGACAAGAGACCTTCAGTTCTTACTGGAGGAAGTGAGATAGGCCTTTATTCACTAGGCACATTACTTATCCTTTCATCGTCTCACATTTTTAATGGTGGGCCCTCAGGTCCCATACCTTCTGTCTTGCTTTTATCTTCATCCCACAATAAACCTCATGGATCCAGACATGACAACTGTCATGTACTACTGAACCTATATTCCTGTAATAGTGCCTCCAGTCACTCTGTCCTCTAAGCTCTCTTTTTTGCCCTGTCTTTCGTGGTTACAAACACCACATACCAGGGTCTAGTAATAATAACCAAGTTACTGAATTTATCGCATACAAAAATAAAGTTTTCCTTCCTCTATGCAAATCTGTCTCACTACAATGACTGCTGATGCAGAAATTCCAATCTGCTGAGACACTCTCTGCTGACCCAGTAACCCATGTTCTAATCAGCCAGGCTGCACTTTTATTTCAGGCTAGGCTGTTCTCCAGCTATTGCATTCTCAGTGTATAAATTTTAGTTAGCTTGAGAAGTATCGCTTGGGAGGGCACTTGGTGTTTTGCCATGAAAACAGGAGTCTGGTGCTCTAGAAAGTTCATGTGCCTAAACAACTCATGGAGATGGGACTCAGTTTTGTAATAATATCTGGACTAAAGCATTTTATTTTCAACCAGGTAAGGAAAAAATTACATTTTTCTTCCCATCTCAGTATAATTTTAAGACAGCTTTTAGAAATGTTGGTAAGGCATACTATGCATATAAATCCCCCCCAATTTCTACAAATTTCAAGTAGGAATTCAGGCTTGGATCTTCCAACCCAGTATCCCCCTCTGCTCTGAGAACAATGAAGAAAAAAGAGTATTTGTTTCAAACAAACTGAATTATATTTCCATTTTTACGCTCATCCTACCAAAATTTAAATAAGATTTTGTCATCTTTTTTTTTTCTTCTCATTAGAAATTGAAATGAAAAATAGGATTTAGACAGGTCTCAGAATTTGGGAGACAGGTCAGACTAGTTTTAACAGACTGAAGCATATACATACATATACATGTACAGCCTATAAAAGCATAGTGCTGAATATCCTCTCGTTTATAACAGTTTTGTGTTCAGAGTGGTAAGTCAGTGTTTTTACTGGATAATGAAATTACTTTCCATTCCAGGAGGATAATTTTTATGGATGATTTGTTGATTCTGTACTCTCAAATTCTCAGTCTCTAAAAATTGCTCCAAATAATTGAGTGCGCTCAGATGTAATTGAAATTGGTATTTGCTTCAAGCAAAAGCTAGACACTGTACTTTGTATTCCTTTCTTGTACTCGCTGTAATAGGAAATACATTTTCATCTCTTTTAGTTTTGACCTTGCACTGACAGTGAGGCACTGTGACTTGAGCATAACCAGTACTGTAGCTGTTGTGAAAAGTATTTTACCTTAACATTTAAAGTGCTAGAGAGCTTTTGTGCTTTCCTTCCTCCCTGTAACTTTTTGGTGTCATTTAAAGGCAAACTCAGATGTTGCGTTGTGGCACCAGTTTCTTGTTTCTTTTGAGAAAAGCAGAGAACTATCTCAAATCAGCTGAAACCACCTGCTTTTGCTTTTTTTTTATGGCAAGTTGTTTTTTTAATGACAAGTTATGTCATTATGTAAAAGGTAAACATTTAGTTGAAGCAGATAAGTAAACAAGAAAAACTAAAACGGAGGAAGGAGTGCTGGACACATGAATTTTTGTGTTGGTCAGCAAATATGTATTGCCAATATATTGAGAGGAGGTGACCCATAGACTGGAGAGGAGAAGGGGAAGGGGGAAAAGGAGGAAGCTGGAGGGTGCTGTTGAGTTTCATCTTCTACATACTTAACAACCTTCTTGCAGGGACAAGGGGTGAGTAATCAGAAAACTACATAGTCCCCCCATCCTGTTCCCAGAGTCAATCACAGAATCACAATGAACGAACTGTGAGACAGAAAAATACAAGTAAACAGATGAGCCTTTACTACCCACTCATATTTAACTTAATAAAGAAATTATCAGTAGAACAGCTATCTAGAGTTTTCAAGGCTGGAACAATGTAGCTGAAAGGCTTAACAAAACCCAAACAGCAGCAGACACTCCTTATCCATCAAGGCTTTTGTGTGCCCTCCATTTAATTAGTACAGCTTCAAATCCACAGGAATGATTTTTTTAAACTTTTAAACTTACACTTTCACCAGTTCCAGGGAAGTCTGTGAAAGTGATTAGGAAGCCAGATATTGCTCAGATATTGCAAAATAAAGAGTCGTTATTTTTCCTAGTGGGGCTTTTTGTCTGATTTTCAAGCTCCTGTCTGACACTGGGTGAAGCATAGTTGTATCTTTTTTCTGGAATGTAAACAATAAATAAGGATAAAGAAGTTAATCTTTTATTTCAGCTGCAGCTTCCCCTTTACTTTCTCTTTTCATCTACTATTTATATTGAAAACCAGCTTCTTTAAAATATTCTGCAGCTCAATACAATCTCCTCAGACAGAACCAAAAAAATTTTATTTCACCAGTGGGGAGAAGAAGGCTTCATTTCTGTTTCTTGTACGCAGCTCTATCATGCCTGTCTTAATGGATTAAACCAGATGAGCAGAGTTTGGCAACTCTTTCTTTTAGCTTTGACCCGACATTTTAAATTAAGATTGCTTGAATAATGTGATGAAATTGTGTATTTGAAAATGAAACTATATGTATTTATTTAGAAAAAATGCCTTTTTTCTTTGTTTTTTTTTTAACAACTTCACATGGGTAAAAAAGTCTCAAGTTTTTGTTTATTGCAAAGCAAACAAAACAGAAAGATAGATGGTCATTCCCCCAATTCACACACTAGGAGGTTGTGACATACACATTTGGAAATCACTCCTCTGCTCATATTTATCCCTTATCTGTACAACTTAGCGCTGTTATGTGACCAAGATTGGAAACTTAGAACTGCATACTACTGCATGTCACAGAGAGCCTGAATTAAGTGCTTCTTGTCAGCAGATTCATTTGACATAGATGACTCATACAACTCTTTCTTTGAGGCACAGAACTGGGCATTTTGAAAGCTCAGCTTTATTTTGCCTCAGTGATAAGAATAAATTATTGGAAAATATTAATTGGGAAGCAATTTTTAAATACATCTTGGAACTTTTTCATAAATTATATTAGGACTATGTTAACAATAGCTATTTTAAATATTAAAAAATGACATACAGGAAAGTAAAATCTCTGGACACTGAATTTCAGGTCTATCAGGGTTAAGATGTTAATTCAAGGAACTACAGAAAAAAAGTGATATGATGCATGATGGCTTGACTTATTTATTTATTGTGCTTCCTCCACATTTTCTGATCTTTCTGCTCTAACTACTATGCAGAAAAGGATATTTGATAGCTGTTCAATTACAAAACCATCTTGGAGGGAAGTTCAGTTTTCCAATGTACCTCAGTTCCTTTGAGTTACTTCCATCTCTTCTGAAACCAGGAAATAATAAAGTTCTCCAGGATTGCTTGTTTACCTGTGATTTTCCAGCCAAAGGCACTTGCATAAATTAATAGAAGTCCAAAGCACGTGATATAAGTTCTATATGCCTGGTGAGGTTTGTCATCACTAGCATTTAGGGAGGGGAAAAATTAGGTTTAGGTGATTTTGGAGTATTGCTATGCTAGGGAGACTAGAAATGAGACTTGAAATTTTGGGGGTTTTACAATTAAAATACTTTTACTCTAAAATTGCACCAAAATTGCATATTGCTTTTCTAAAGGCCTACTTTAAGCAGTAATTTACATGGTATAAGAGTTGAAGGCTATACTGTTTTAAAGGCACTGATGGTGCTAGGAAGCTGTGGCTGTGCACACGCTGCCATCTTCTGGTGTGATTAGTGACCTGCACCAGTCATTTCAACATCTGTACTAAGCCTGTGGTGAGCAGAGAATCAGAATCATTAAGGCTGGAAAAGACTTCTGATATCATCAACTCCAACCATTAACTCAGCCGACCGTGTTCATCACTCAACAATATCCCCAAGTGCCACATCCACACACCTTTTGAACACTTCCAGCGATGGAGATTACACTCCCTTGTAAGATAATTTATCATTTGGTTTGGGTTTTTTTTCAACAGGAGTGTGATCAAGTTCATATTGATGATGTTTCTTCTGATGATAATGGACAAGACCTAAGGTAAGATACAGCATTTGTTTATTTTTTTCAAAGATTAAATAATTTGAGTGTTTACAGGAATACATTGTATTTATTTTTACTGTATTTTGGGTGTTTGCAGTACCTACAGTTTTGCAACTGATGGCTTCCATGCAGCTGCAAGTAGTGCAAACCTTTGTCTGCCAACAGGTGTAAGAGGAGGGGTTGACTGGATGAGGAAGCTGGCTTTCCGTTACAGAAGAGTAAAAGAGTTGTATAATACTTACAAGAACAACATAGGAGGTGAGTCTGATTGTCAAAATTGACTTAGAACGCTGATCAGGCTAAACTGCATGGTGACGAGCTCCCACCAAGGGAATGTGCCTGGAAAGCCACGGAGTGAATGGGAAGTGCTGTGACTGGACCTTGGGCTCTTGAAAGCTACTGACTGTAATGGCAAAGCCAACATTATGCTGTTGTACAGGAGAAACAAAGTTGGGAAGACTGTGCAGGCTTCCTTTTACCTTCTGCAGAGCCGATTTTCCTCCTTCAGACCTAGCTATTCTTACCTTACTAATTGGTTGAGCCACTTATTCTACCTCAAATAAGCTGTTGGTCTATGAAAGATGTACAGTTTCCACAGCTCAAATTGGTTGTGGATGGCCATTTCCATCCTCCATTTTCAAGATCTGGTTGGTAACAATGGACTGTCTTCTAGACTCTCTGCTGGGTACCTGCTAGTCTGTTTTCACTAGTGGGTGCAAGAAAGTTCTATCACTGCCATGCCACTAGCCCCTTTTGTTGACTCTGTAGTTTACACAGTTATTTGTGTTCTCAAGAAGTCCAAGTCTCATTTGGGCCAAGAGCTGTCCTGTTACTCTTTTCATTCATTGTCTCCCTCATGTCTGCACCAGCAGGCTTGTAGGTAATCAAGCAGCAGATCCAAAAGGAGAGTCCTGTCTGACTTGCAGGGACAGCCATCCCTCTTCTGAGGAGGGAAATATGTCAACTGACCCCCTGAAGAAGACACTGTAAGAACAGGGAATACTGAGAAATCATCAATAATTGCTACAGTAACATATTTTCACTGTCAGTAGTTCAGTCTTTACTTGCCACAGGAAGAAGCAATAGGACCAAAGGGTGGTAGTAGAGTGCTGACTTGCACTTGCTCTGCCTTGTCCTTCATTGGCCTTATCCTTCATTGGTGTCATAAATAGACCTTATATATTAATAATTCTTGAACCAATATTATCCAAATGTTTACTGGATTTTCTTACAGCTTTTAATGCATCTAAGGTTCTAAAGCTGCTGCATTTCATAAAACTTTTAACACTGATAAGAGCTCAAGTCCAAGAGCACACCATGGGGAAACACACTAAGAGGAACAATCATTGCAAAAGCAGAGTACATATGTGTGGGGCATTGTGTTAGGGTTTTTGTTCTCTCTCAAAAGTCCTTAGCAGGCAAGTTTCTTCATTTATCCCCAACTCCTTGGCATTTTTAATAATCTTATCACATGTGTATCCGCTTACTTCAAAGTACTGCTAGAAGGCAACAAAAGGCTAGACTAATCCAGATATTTTTAGGTTACTTCATTTCAGGTTTTTGAAGACAGTCATCACCACTTCTTGGGAACTTAGGGTGTTAAAGAGGGATACTAATGGTCATGAAGACAGCTTCCCTGCTCTTCCAGGACCAAATCTAAAAAAATATCTTGGTTCCAAAGATTTCATGTCTCAAGATTCGATAGGCTGGATATTTTTAAAAATCTGACAATTTATAAGCAAAAAGAGATTTTTAAGGTGCTTTTAAGGACTAACTGAAATATGAGAATATATGATGTGCAGCCATTTCAGGTCCATAAGTGCTATGAAAGGAGTTATCATTACTAACTACAATTGGACATGAAGTACAAGCTGTCAGGAAACAAATGTATTTCCATGTGTGTAACCTGACATTCATCTATATACAGTCATAAGCAGGGCAGTGTTAAACATATGCAGATACTGCAAAGGCCCGTTTATTCTAAAGCCTCTTGTGTCTGTCTCTGCCGATCTCTGACATTGCTTCATATAATAAAGTACAAATGAAACCAAAGATTTACTGATCCTTGAAGACAATAGATTTTGATGTTTTTTCAAGTTCTAGTGAAATTGAAAATAGAAACAATGACCTATAGACTCTAGCTCGTTCAGAATTTAATTCTATTTTTCTTGCTTTTTTTTACATGAAAGGACTCCTGGGTCCTGCTAAAAGAGATGCATGGTTGCAATTAAGAGCAGAGATTGAAGCTCTGACAGACTCCTGGCTAACAAATGCACTTAAATCATTATCAATTATCAGCACAAGGTACGTATCTGAGTCTACTGTCAAAAAAGTTTCTAGTTTGGGACAGATAATGACTATTATTTTACATTTTAGGTTGCAATGAATCAGTGCCTTTAATGAACAGAAGAGGTCTAATATTACTTTTGAATAGGACACAGGAAAATTGGGAAGTGTTTTCATTTTCAGTAATTCCAGTATTTACTAAAGATAGTACGGAGTGTCTTCTAAAATGTGATAAATGTCCCTGCATACATTGCAGAATTCTGAGACTGCCTTCAATATATTATCTTATGGACAGCATCCTCTGAACTCCACATCTCTCTGTTCTGTCCTTCAATGTTTGTGCCTATTCACAGTGCTACCTAAATACTGTATAGATACCAAAACACAAGAACATTTTCCTTCTGTCCTTCCAAGCAAATCAGTATATATCAGCATATATCTGAAGTTTTCAGAAGAGCAAAAATCTCTTTTAACTGATTTAAATGTCTGGGTTCCCAGTAATGTATTGTAAAGTAAGTAAAACATATGGTTGCTTTGAAACAATATATAAGTTTCAATAAGTCTGTGAACACTGCTGCTGCTTAGTCAGCCATGCAGTATGTATCTTATTGAAATCCTAAAAAATCCTGGTTTTAAACCATAAAACAAGAACAATATTAAACCATCTTGCCTTCTGAACATGTCTGGGGAAAGACTCAGTATCAAGTGGAAAGAACAGACTTGGAAAGATGTGAAAGCCTTATTTTCATGTAACAACTTTTGCAATATGTCTATCTCTTGATTGTTGTATATTTCACAGTTTCTTAAGCACTTGGGGGAGGGGAAGTAAAAGATTTGTGTAAACCGTTGTGATTAGCTCTGCATTTCGTTCCAAATTGTTAGTCTTCAAAAATACTTATGATAATGAAGGCCAGTTGAGCATTGGTGGGTGAGCCTGGAAAACTGTTATCAGTTACTTGGGATTGTTAAATAATGGTCATTAAGGCAGAAATAGTATCCTAGGTCTTGCTTGGAATTTGTGGAAGTGCCAGAAGGAAAAATCACAACTATTTGCTCTCAACTCTATGTTCACATCATGGTCACGTTCATGTTCCAGCCTGTCACTACTTAAAGTAGTCCAGCTCTGAGTTTTCTGTTGTGCAGCCGTTAGCACAATTTCTCCATTCAAATTTTCATTCTTGCCATTTGATGCTAACTTATTAACATTATTATTCTTATCTCTCCCTCTTCTCAGGAGTATTCTTACTCTTGAAACATGAAGAAAGTGATGTCATTATGGAGAAATGTGTATTGGCTGTTTATTTCCCCTAAACAAAAGAGTAACAAAAGATGTTCTCACATTCTCCTAACTCTTTTATTTTGCTGGTAGCTACTGCCAGTTAATTACCAGCATGAAAAAAATGCTTTCAAAGCATTTGAATGCCTTTTTCTGGAGGTACCTGGTGGTCTTAAATGTCTGTATTTTAGTGGGCCCATCTTCAAGGACCTGCTTTTTGTAAACCAGTGTGGAATAGTTCTTACAAATCCAGCCTACATATTTTTGGAAGGATTTTGCCAGAAGTTTTATGTACATTTTTTTCTGTAAGTGATGGTGCTGAGCAGCACTACTGTGTGAATGAAAGTAAATATTGAGTAATCCTGAATATGCTTTCCACAGCTGGTTCACCTCATTAGCATTTGGGTACTGTTTTTAAATTGTTTAAACAAACTATTTCTCTCATTGTAGGAGTAATTGTGTAAACGTGTTGGTAACAACAACCCAGCTTATCCCAGCACTTGCAAAAGTTCTACTATACAGTTTAGGAGGAGCTTTTCCGATTGAAAATATTTACAGTGCAACCAAAATAGGTAAGAAAATTCTTCTTTCATTTATTCTGACTACATTGCATTACCAATATTTTTTTGCCAGTAATGAATGGATTCAAAGACACTTCCCCAACACTTAGCAATTTTCGTTACGGGCATTGCATATGTGCAGATGCATTTATGTCAAAGAATTCCAAATTGACCTTATTTTCAATGATGCCTGAAGGAATAAAGATACTGATTAAAAGCCTCAGAAACTCATCAGTAAGGTGCAGAAAAAAATGTGCAGAAAAGAAGAAAAGTGTTTTATGAATTCAAATCTGAGCAGAACTTCTGTTAAACTAACTTCTGCTCTGACCTTGAGCTCCATGTAAGCTAAGCCACAGCTTCACAAACTTTTTCCCACGGCATAGTATGTCAGTGATGGTAATGAGAACAGTTACTAACAGAAGCTGTGTTGGTGGGTGCCAAAAGGGCACTTCCCTATTCTCTTCATAAATGTGCTTTTTCTGTATGATGATTTGGAAATGTATGGATTCTGGAAATTGCATCTAAAATTGTAAATCAAGAGAAGTTATTCCTGTGAGATGTGACACATCCTATAATGGCTGATAATTTGGCAGATTTCATAATTTACCAATCATTCATTCAGGAATGCTTAATTTCTCTACCTATGACAACCTCTGTAACATGGAGCATGACACTTCATTGACAAAAGCATTACAATATATTCCTGAAATTAGTTTCACAAGGTAAAAAATAATGCATATTTTACCAGTGTCAGGGAAAACTATGACCTCACTCATCCTTTAATTAGCCATAGCTGTTCTTCAGACGGAAAGTACTCAAATACTTAAAAAACTTAAGCAAAGACACAAAGTATCCCAAATACCACATGGTACCGAGCAGACTCTGGAATGAATGTCATATACAGCCTGTACATGTTGGATTCAGTCACTGAGATTGCACTTGGACCAAAGGAAGGAGCATTAAGACATAGTGCCAACAGCACAGAATGGGGCGGTGAAGTGATGCACAGTCTCTGGAGACTCTATTGAAGTCATTCTGCATCAGGAATTCCTTCTGGGAACAGTGCGGCTGCTGTTACACCCCTGTCAGGAGAACAGCAAACTCTGGGATACAAGATCTCTGTATTTTTCATCTCAGTGATCTCTGCACTGTGCTGAGCACAGGACTATAATTGGAGCCATTGCTTGCACACATTGAAATCTGGTCCTCACTCAACAGTTAATACATGCAATGTGTTTCCTAATCATAAGCCCTTTTCTGTGGCCCAGCTGAAAAAACAGCAAGAGGACAGCAGTAAGAATCAAAGATCTAGGTATCAGGAGCTTGTAAGAAGAGACTAAAAACTTGGAGATAGACATAATAACAAGAAAAAACAACTGCTGAAAGGAAAGAAATAATTTCACTCTACGTTGATGGGAGGTATGACAATAGGTGAATATTTCCTTGCAATGGGAATGTGTAGGTCACATGTAAAAGACAAAGTTACTAATGGAAAGGGTTAATTAAATATGGAGATCACTATGGAAACAGTGAAGTCATCATATTAGGATGGTTTTAGGATCAATAACACAAGTATTTGTTGGTAAAACTGAACCAGCAGTAAAATGAGAAGACCAGTAGATTACTTTCCTTGGTCCCTTTCAGTCCTATTTATTGCTGGTACTGGCTTAACCTTCTTGCTTCCACATTTCTCCAAGAATGCCAAATGCTACATGAAGTTCTCCAAGGAACCTGTTTCTAGTTGTATTTTGCTTGTCCATCATTCTTTGAAAACATTTTTTTCATTGCTACATCACTCATTGTTGCAGATACATTAGAATTAAAACTTCTGTTTTCCTTGTAAAATATTACTTCAGTCATAAGGAAATATTTAAATTATATTATTCATTCACTAACCAATTCACATTTGCAGTGCTGCTAATTCCTTTATCTTAGTGCCCTTCCTGTAAC
>NW_008688537.1:4863-18046 GCF_000695815.1 Acanthisitta chloris | reverse complement strand
GAGCGTAGTGTCACAAAGGGAATTCATTGCTTCTTAGCAGTTTTGGCTCTAAATCCCAAGGCTGGGAACTTTTTATAAGTAATAGTAACACCATCTTACCACTGCAAAAATCCTTTGTAAGGCTTCATCATAACTCACTTGATAGCTTGAATAAATAGTACATTGTTTTTCAGGCAAAGAGAGCTGTTTTGAGCGTATAGTGTCCAGATTTGGCACTAACATAACTTATGTTGTGATTGGAGATGGCCGAGATGAGGAACATGCAGCTAATCAGGTAACTTCGCTCTGAACCCTTATCTCATTTATCTTCCAGGGAAAGAAAGTTGCTTTGAACGAATAATGCAAAGGTTTGGCAGAAAAGTAGTATATGTTGTAATTGGGGATGGTGTAGAAGAAGAACAGGCAGCAAAAAAGGTAACCTGTCTTCTGAAATGTTGGTGTGATACATAGCTACTAATGCAAGCCTTTCTGTTTGCATTCCTGTGTCAGTGTTGCACAGAATGACAAATAATTTCAGTCCACAGATGCAAGGCCACAAGAGCATGATGTGATCAAAACTTAGAGTAAAACGAACCATTTGGATTCTGGCATTTGCTTCACTTTGCTTTGGGGGGGGGGGGGGGGGGCAAAACCAACCAACCAACCAAAAAACTCAAAAACCTGCAAAATTATTTTTAAAATAGATTTAAAAAATGTTGCAGCAAAAATGTCTGACTAGTTTCAAGCAGATGAAATATAAACAGCAGAGAGAGAGACAGGGCTATGACATGATGGTTGGGTCATGTTTTTCTTTAAATGCTGAATTGGGGAATGTTTCAAGGGAAGTGTTAGAGAATGAGGAAAAACATCTAAAGGACAGATAACATAGATGAAGATCCGTAGTGTACTGGAGAAAATATGATGAATATATAATTTGCTTCTAGAAAGATATATTTGCAAAAGGAAAAAGAACACAACATAGAGATCGTATGCCAAATCTGTGTTTCTGAAAAATAACTGTTTCCTTAGAAAAATTCTGTTTTCTCATTATAATAATTCAAGTCCAATTTCACCAGAAAACTTTTCAATATTCAGAAACAGATCAAACTTGTACCATACTCTCCAGTATAACCTCTGGTAGTGTGCAGAAACTGAATTTTTTTGCTTCACAATGTCTGTACAGGACAAATGATGTAATTATCATTGTGCCAGGAGTAGCAAAATAAAGAACCCTCTTGGCACTGTAGTTGGAATGGAAGCAAAATAAAAATTACTAAAATGCTTATTCCAAATGGTTCCTTAATATAGGTACAGTAGTGGTGATGGGTCTTTTATAATTTGTGCTAAACAATGGTGGTTGGATTGTGTGCTTTCTGATTTGGCATGCTTTTTTCTTAACGTTGGCTATATTGCATGGATCGATGCAGAATTTAGAGAGATGGATGAATATAGCACATTACAAATAGATCTGAACACAATGTGGAAGTAATGGGTTTTTTTCTATTCTGATGAATTGTTGAAGGAGAATGATGCATATATCTGCATCTCTCACACACACTGTTGCTTTCTGCAGCATAAATTATGTTTTCCTAAACCAGAAATGTTATTTTCATATCCAAAGAGATTTCTTTTTCCCCCTAGATGTAGAAAAAAATGTAATTCAACTCTGTTTCAAACTGTTGAGTGAGAAGCCTCTTTTAATGGAAGGTTTATGGCCCTTTAAATAATCATTCAATATTTTGCAAAGTCAACTAAGTGGAGCAGAAAAGGATTCCCTATTAATGCTCCTCTGTATAGGTTTGCACACCAACAAGAAGGAAGTAGCCCTTACCAAATAATAGGCTTTTTCCAAAGAAACTATTAAGAAAGACTATCTAAGTATTTTAACTTCACTTGAGCTATTAAGCTCAGATCTATTTTTGTCTGATTTTTGTCAGTACTTTGCTAGCAAAAATCAGTCCAGAAACCCAGTGGTACAAAATACATGGTGGTTACCTAACTAGCCTTGTGTGTCATGTACCGCCCTGTGTCACGGTGTTCATCTTTCCTGACCTTTTCCCTCCTCTAACAAACACAGCACAACATGCCTTTCTGGAGGATATCCAGTCATTCGGACCTCTTGGCTCTCCATCAAGCACTGGAACTAGAGTATTTGTAACTGTGTTCTAAAGTTGGCGATCTTTTTTTATATATATATATATTTCAAGTACACTGAATTTTTATGTGTGATTCAATGCCTCTGGCTTTACACATATGAATTGTCTTAAGAAGGGAAGAAATATTTGGAATTAAAAATTCCAAATTGAAGAATTCAGATTGCTGAATGAAGTTAAAACGTTAGTGCTACGTAAGGAAGCTCTATGGTCTTATATATGCAACGTTTTTAAATGAATTAAAACTGTGGAGGTTGCTGGTACACACCAAGTGAGCCCTGACAGGAGTGGACAAAGGACTCGAACTGGCAAAGCACCAAAACGCGTTTTCCAGCCAACAAGGTGGTGTTCAACAACATTCCTCAAAATGGGATATATTCTCAGCACTGAGGTTTGAACCAGACTTTAGCCTACCTAACCCAGAAAATCTGAATTGGAATGCACTCAGACTGTATAATGACAATCCTGTCTAGACCTGTAATTTGTGTAAATTATTGATGAAAATAATTTACTGTTACTTTATTAGCAGCTGATTTTGGAAGTGGATGCAATTTTTCTTTCTTTTTTGGGGGGGCAGGGGAGGGGCAGGGTTATATAATATTGTCTCTTTTATAAGTTTGGCAAACAGAATGTGCATAATGATGTGTTGTGCCTTAAAGAGAAGACTGTGTTTGTGTGTTATAATGTAATTTTGGTTAAAAACTATGTAGATAAACAAAAAAGCCTTTGTGATAATTTTTGACATGACCAAATTTGAAATTGAAAGAAGTCAGAGCAAGACTGCACCAAAGCATTTAAGTATTTGTTGCAGTAAGAAAAAAAAAAAATAAAGGAAAGTTTGTGTTTTTATTGGATTCTGAATAATTCCACTGATTGTTTAAGGAAAGTTAAGAGTATGTCGGGAGGTTGATACTGGGGACCGCTACCTTGAAAGGTAAAAAAACCTGTTTAACACCTTTGGCATCATTTCTTGATTCTCTGACAAGAGAACTGAGAGCCATATTCATTAATTACTGAGTCCACTGAAAGCATTACAGTGAGTGCATCTGCTGTATATAAAACAACAGAGTTCCACCCAGCAGACAAAGTGTGCAGGTGGCATTACTGGTGGTGAAAATGAGGAGTTAAGCCCAGATGGGGAATAAAACACAAGTTCATTAGGAATGAAAAATTACTAAAGAAGCTCTTGCCAGTCAGATGTGCAAATGATATTACATTTGGCATATTCAGGATCAACATAAGCTTCTGAAATTGCTGGTGACATTAGCCATTTCAGGAGCCATTTCAGTCCACTTCAGTAAAAATAACAGCATTTTGGTAGATTTTCCATTCTGTTCAGCATTTCCATGTATTTTGTTTTGGGTCAGCATGATTTTCTTCACCTATTTTTGATTGCACAACAATATTACACAAGGACAACCATAAATGTTTTTGAATCAGAAATTTCAATAGTATGTCACGCACCTGAGCACAGTATAAGGAGGTGGATATTGAGAAATATATCACCTTAACCTTCATAATTTGGGTTAAAGTTATGGTCCATGCAGTGATAATACTCTTGCAAGTTTTGAACATGCTACCTTTCAGCTTTGAAACAAGAACAAGGTCCATATTGCACCCAAATCCTTAGTGCTCCACATGCAGCTTGAGCACTCTGAAACAGCAAGTGGTTCATCTCTCATGGCAGAACATGGAAACTGCTTGATATTTAGCAATGTATGTGGAGACACCTGAGGTTGCCTGTGCACTGACTGCGCGAAGACGTATATGGTAGAGAAGATGTAAAATGCAAACACCAGGATGCCTGCACAAGCACAGTAGCACTGAGGTGAAAATTTTCCCTCTCTGTGCTGTGAAGCCATCATATGCTGTAGTTACCAGGTAGTAACTTTGTTGATTTAAGTTTTGTTGAGGTTATATGAAGGTTAGTTGGTAGGTGAAAGCCTGAAGCCACTAAAAGTCCAAGGCAAAACTCCTCTATACGTTCATAAAAATGGGATTTCTTTGCTGTGTTGGAATTGGACATACAACTTCACCACACAACAAACTAACAATACATTGTTATCACTGGGCACTTTAAAGCCATTACATGAGAGTAGCCACATATGAAATCACTATAGACTAGCTATTTGGGTGATAGATTTGTGTGTCCAAAAAGTAAAAGTGATGCATACCTTCTTTACATTTTCAGTACCTGTCTAGTCAGATTTGGCCTGGAAGTACGTTCTTCATAAAAAGCTGTAGTATCAGCTTTTTGTAGTTCTTCAGGTGAGAAAAAGAAGCTGTTTCTACTGGAATAGTAAAATAGGAATAGGAAAAAGTTCAAAGCCCTTCTCAGGTTCAAGCATTGCATGAGCATCTCAATGTAAAAGACATTATAGAATAATAAATTGGTATGGTGAACTACCTTTTTCTCTTTTTTTTGTGACAAGTCATAGTGTTCTTTAAATGCATGAAGCAATATTATTTCTCAAGTTATTTGTTCAGCTTTTCAGTGTTCTTTTCCTGATCAGATGTAAGAAAAAAAAAGTAGCCCAGCAATAGCTGTTGGTTCTTATAAGAGGTTTGCAGTGCCTTCATTGGAGTTGTGCTTAGCTTTCTGTGGAAGATAAGGCTCAATTAATATACTGGACTTTTAGAGAGGAGACAGAGGCAAAATGAGGGAAGTTTTATGAAGCATGACAAAGTTCTGTGTGCTATCATAGCACAAGTTATTTATAAAAATAAGTAATCTACAAAAATGCACATCCAAAGAAAAAATCCAAGGATTTAGCTCAAAAGCCTTTACAATACTAAAATTATAAAACAAAATTTCAGAGCATGAATACTCTCTTGCTAAGCAAAAATTAATATATATCTTTAAATAAAAGTGTGTAGTACATGCCTGCCTTGTAGAGAGAAATTACTCTGATACATTTTCCTGCATGAATACAGAGGAAAAAAATAACCAAGGCAGAGACATAGTCATGCCAGACTGTTCCAGATGGGCATAAGTAGATTAAACTGAAGGCTGGTCACTTTGACATTGAATGCATTTTAATTCAAAAGCATATTAATCAGAAACTACCTTCCCTTCAGCCTCTCCTCAACAATCAAGATTGAGCACAAGGTCAGGACTGCAAGAATTTTGGGCAGGTGAAGTATAGAATATAATGCCTTTTGCTGATACTCTAGCAGTTCTCAGTACAGAACCTGAATGTTCATTAGGCATTTGAGTAGTCAGCTTGCAGAATACAAATATTGTGTGATTGCCATCACAAGATAGTATCTTAAATACATATAACTCAGTGCAGTTCAGTAAAAGAGGACAGAAAGAAACTAAAAAATACGCTTATTTTTAGATGCTTGTGGAGATGGTGCACAAAAATATAAATGGCAGCAAGGTCATAGATCTGTTTTCATTTGTATTCAGGATGAGCAGCAGTGTTTGCATCTAAAGCAGATGCAGAGACTGTTACAGTGCAAGCATTGACAAGAGAGATGAGGCCAAATCAAAGTCCTATATACAAGCACACCTCATCTTGGGGCAGACGAAATCCTGCATCCCATCAGAATTGCAGAGTTTATGGAGCATATAGACTTGACCCATGATAGGAAGACTAGGTTTTAGCTGTGAGGTTGTATCCAGATCCAGGGTTTCAGTTAAAAGTCATCTCTGCTTTATAGGATTGACACCAGGCATATGCTGTAAATGAATATGGTATTTAGTATCTCTGAAGAGGAGCTGAAGTGACATAAGCCAAAATCCCAGCACTAGCAGCATTTTTGAGATTTGAAGTCAAGGGTCTCTGTCATGTATTAGCAGATCATAGTTTATTAGGGCCTACCTAATTTAAGAAAATGTAAATTAAAATTAAAAGCTTGTAAAATTATGTACATCTTTACTATTTCTCAATAAATACACTTGGAAATGTCATTTTCTGCATTATACGATGTCATAAGTTGTTTGGTTTGTGGCTGACACCCTTCATACACAATGTCTCTTACAGGAACTGAGTGTGAACTTGGACTCTGATGTCTGCACTGCTTTTGTGCTTCATGCCTGGAGCAACTCTGAGCCAGTATATGGGGTCTGGTACAGACTGGTTCACCTGTGTACTGTTTGTAGGGTGCAGACTGTAGAGAGAACCTCCCCTTGCTCTGTACCAAGGCTTCCTCATCAAGAGCACTTGGTGCCTTGCTCCACATGCAGCTCAAGCTACAACTAGCACCTTTGTAGTGTGTCCTTGGGAAAAAATACAGAACAAACCGATCTGATGTTCTAGACACACAATACCTTCATTTAAACTCCCTTGCCAGTTCACTTACTAATGTTATCATTCTTATGGACTAATGTTATCATTCTCATGGTTCAGGAGACAGACTGGGCTACCGAGGGGCAAGCAGCCTTTCCAGTTGAAGATCATCCCATGAAACTTTGTAAATGCCTTTGGGAACCATATTTCATGCCTTAATGTGGTACTGACCTTTGTTTGAAGCAAGCAGTCCCTCCACAGTCTGCTTGCACAGCATTTAAAGCCAAAGTGGGATAGCAGGACTGTCAGCACACTTAGATGTGACATTATGATCTTCAGAACTACACAGCAAGTGGCAGAGCCTTGGTAACCATAGTGTTTCAGTCTCAAGAAGCAGCTTGTAAGTAGTGGATTTATTTCCCAAGAATTAGATTAAAGCATGTCTGTTACAAACATATGTGTTCTGTATGTACATCTGCCTTCTCAGTTTTAGGAACAAAAAGGAAGATTTATCAAAAATAGTGTGGACAAAATATAAAGAAATCCCATGTTCTGAGCAGACAGACCCACAGTAAACAGTAGGTTTACAATGTGTCTCCCAAATAGGTTTGCATGTAACTCTGGAGAAGAGCAATTCAGTCCCATTTCAGAAGTGTGAGATAAAAGGTATCAGAAAATGTTTTTTCTCCCCGCTATAACTGTGAGGGATTTCAGAACTTTTCACTTTTCATATAAGGGTAAAAAACGAGATACTGAGGGCTTTTATTTAAAAGCTTTTGGCTGGGTGATAGCACAACATTGCCTGCATTTCTCATTGCTGAGAAACTCAGTGGTCTTAATGCTTGTCAGTGTGTCCTGCATATGATGTCCACAGAGCTGAAATAAAATAAAAAAATTTATACTGAGAGCATTTATGGGTGGACAAATAATTCATCCTCATTTGGGTGCAAAAATACCTCTTTCTTGTTATCCATTACTTATAAAAAGGCCTCAAGCAAAACAAAGCAGAAATTCAAAATGGAATTAGTTGTGTGTCTCTTCCACTGTTTGCCGATTCTTATCTCAAGGAGATGCATGTTTAGGCTTGACTTGTTTGATTAATTTTCTTTTTTTTTCCAAATAGATAATGGATTCAGAAACATTTTGCAAATGTCAATAAATCTGAGAGAATTGTTTCAGTTTCCAAAAGCCCAGGCAGTAGAAGGAATGCTGAGAAAGTCAGAATATCTCAATAGTTTGTTTTTCAGTGTTAGTTTCAAACCACTAATAAAACCAAATTAATTTCTTTTTTTTCTTTTTTTTCTTTTTTTTTTCCTGGTTGGGAAGTAAAGACAGAAAAGGAAAAAGTTTCACAAACTGATTCTTCAAGTAAACAAGCAAAGAAACTCCTTTGTTGCACAAAGCACCTTTTCTCCAATTTTCTGGACAATTTAGGCATCAAACATTAATCTATACATGGGTTATTAGAAATTCACCTAGCACTTAATAAACAAGAAGCAAGAGAGCAGAGAAGCATGGACAGAATTTAAATGAACTATATAATATGAAGGAGTCAGGTTTAGAATGGAACTTAATTAGTCTTGATTTTTTTCTGCCTTGCTCAGTCTTGGAGAGCGGAGTGCTGCAAAAAGGCAAACGCACAGCGTTTCATGTTTCCTATGCTACTATACAACCTACTCTGCCCTTCACCAGGAAGCACACACTTTTTCTACTTGAAAAACCAACTGGAGCTATTTGGAAAATATTGGAAATTTTTGATTCATTGAATCCAAAATGCATGTCAGGACTGCACACACCAATGTCAATGAATGGGACATTTCTAGTCCTGTTTAGAGAGAGTGAATTAGGACCCCACCAGATCAGACAGAAAAAAAGTGTGAGCCATTGTAGGAATCTGTTGCCTATGGCTCTTAGCTGGCATATCAAGCCCTTGTTCTTTGCTTTCAGCTTGTCTGGATTAGGATCTTGGTTTCTAGCTTTCTGACTCAAAAAGATTCTAGTTTGGTGCAATAGTGAAGAGGAATGTTTGTGAAATCAGGAAAAAAAATAATCAGAGGGAAATATAAGGGAAGGGAAGAAGAAATGAAAAAAATAATCTTCCTTCTTACTCAGCACTAAAACCACTATGCCTATTGTGAAGGGTTCTGGAAAAAGAAATCTTCCTGGAAAGGATCTGGCAACTGAGAAGCTGTGGTTGGTCAGTTAATTGCAGCGGGAGAGGGAGCAGACAAGACATGGGAGAAATCCAGCAACCAAATTCCCTGGACAGTGTGTGTGTATCTTTCCTGTCTTACCGCACAACCTCATTTGTGGCTTTTGTGCTCAGAACATATAGCTACCCCCTCCAACTGTCCCACCATTGCTGGTCCATGGAGTTTTGCAGACTGATCTCTTTGCTTCCTTATGTCTCTGGTTTTACATCTTTCTGTTCCCTTATTGCAGCTGCAGCCCTTTGCTGACTGTGGATTTGCTAGAATTCCAAACAGCCTTTCAGGTGTAGCAACTTACAGCTTTTGCAGGAAAAAGAAAGAGGGTTTCAGCAGCAGTCTCTCTGTGCCACCTGCTTCAGACAGTCCTGACCTCTCACCCTCAGATGGCACTCTGCATAGGAGAGGTTTCAGACATGACTAGAGGTGCTGGTCAATCTGCCAGCTTAGTCCCTCTATACACAACTTCTTCCTGCTGGCAGGAAACAAGATAGCAAAAATGAAATGCTTTTCTGTCCCTGTTTTAGTCACAGCGTGTAGGAGCTGCTAGTGTAGCTTGGTGTATCTCTATGGTATCTGATCCCATCCGCTTTATTCAGGAGCCCTGTTCAAGGAGGGCAAGGTCTTCACAAGCTGTCCCTGCTGCCCTCGCCAACATGCCCAGAAGCAGCTCTCCTGCCAGAGCAAGGCTGCATGTCTCCATGCTGGGGAGGTCTGGTGCCATGGGAGACCTCTGCCTGTATCTCAGCAGCATATCCCAGGAGCAGCCTACAATGTTATATTTATAAGAGTGCATCAGCTTCAGATGTTATTTTTCTCACATGCAAATCTTTTAGTTTGATTTGGTTTTACGATACAAGCCATGTGTTGTGGTTTAGCCCCAGCCAGCCACCAAGCACCACACAGCCACTAGCTCACTCCCCCACCAGCAGGATGGGGGAGAGAATCAGAAGGGTAAAAGCTAGAAAACTTGTGAGTTGAGATAAAGACAGTACAACAGAAAAAGCAAAAGCTACACACACAAGCAAAGCAAAACAAGAAATTAATTCACTGCATCCCATGGGCAGGCAGGTGTTCAACCATCTCCAGGAGAACAGGCCCCATCACACTTAACAGTTACTTGGGAAGACAAATATCATCACTCCAAATGTGTCCTCCCTTCCTCCTTCTCCCTCCCACTTTATATACTGAGCATGATATCATATGGTATGGAATATCCCTTTGGTCAGTTTGGGTCACCTGTCCCAGCCGTGTCTCCTCCCAGTCACCCCCAGCTTCCTTGCCAGAGTGGCAGTATGGAAAGCAGAAAAGCCCTTGGCTCTGTGTGAGCTCTGCTCAGCAACAACAAAAACATCTCTGTGTTATCAACCCTGTGCTCTACTTCAGCCCAAACCAGCACATCATAACTGGAACACGTATTACATTTCTGTAGCTCATGCAAGCCAAAAACCCTTAATGACTTCTGTGTCTCATGATCACTCATATTTAAAAGTAAAAAAACCCAAGGATTTTAAAAAAGGAAGGAGGAGAATTTGCTGAATTCTGAATTCAAATTCTGAATTTGCTGAACGCTGCCAAATGGGAGAACAGAGCCAAGTGTAGGGGGCTGCTGCATATGCACACTGAAATGCAATCCCATTGTCAATAATCACCACAGACCACTGATACGTGGCAGCTGGTGGAGGTAAGGTAATTAGCAAAGCCCAACTTCTCCTGTTACTCATGGGAAGCTAAAATGAGGATTTTATCACAAGCTCTCAATAGTCTTGATGAGGAACATAATAATATTCAACATTGAACTGCCTGGTGGCCAAAGGAGATGCAGTGTAGTCACCCAACCCCCACTGACACCGGAAATTGAAAAGAACTCACATCCCTTCTCAAAGTCGTCACTCACTCCACTCACCTGATCCTTCACCTTGCCCACTACAACCTTGCTTGCCACCATCCCTGTGAGAAGAGGGCAATGACTCAGGCAGTATCACCTCTGGTTATCCCCCTGGGAGCAAGGGGTGCAGCTCTCAGTGCTTTACTGATTCTCTCTTGTTCTTCTAACATCCTCCTTAAACTGAACTGGTTCTCAGTGGAACATATATCCTAGCTGGTAGGAACCTATACACAAAGGAAAAGAAACAGCACCTCATTTGAGCCCTCAGGAAGTCAAGAACTGCTCACCCAAAGGACATCCAAGCACTTGCAAGTGTTTTTATTTATCCACTTTGCCTAAATGCTCACAGTGAGTTTTCTTCTCTGGTTAAACTGCAGTTCCTTAAAAGAAGTTTACTTACAATGGAAAGGCTGACTCAACCTTCACTATAATAGCCAGGAAAACACAACAGTAAAATGAAACAACAAATCATTGCTCTGACAGTAATGAGGCACTTGCTTAGACATTTATCTGTCCTTTTACAGGGCAGTAATTTTATGGTTGAAAAGCCATTGTTTTAAGCTTCATGTCTGGGAAGAAATTGCCAAGCCCTGGCCAAAATTGCCTCATTTAGTGGAAGGTAACATTGTACATAATTAATGTGTTCATTTTCATTCTTAAAAACTAGTAAATGCAGCTTATTTGAATTTCCTCCTGAAAGCTAAATTTATTAGCTATCAAACACAGAGACCATGCCAAGTGTTTCAATGAGGTTATGTCATATCTTTCCCCCATTTTCTGACAGTTTTCCACTAATATCACCTGTGTGGCTCTTCCCTTCTCTATAAGAAACTTCAGAGGGGGCAACAGCTTTCTCCTGTCCCTTTTGTTCCTTCATATATTTTCATGATAAAGGTTTCTTTCCCCTACATCCATCTAAAAAGCAGAAAGGCTGCCACTTGTATGCTGAAAATGACTTTAAATTCATCAGCTCTCCCAGACCTAATAAAGTGACATGTTTACAATGTTAAAGGAAATCAGGTGTTTTAATATCATATGAAAAAAACATATTTATGTAGTGTTGTAATAATACCGTTTGCCTGGCCTTTCTCAGCCTATTCATCACCCAGCAATCTCTGCACAAGATTCTGTAGAGTCTGTGTGCTTAAATGCCACAAAATAATAAGTCCAAATTCGCCATAAATCATATGCTGCAGTGGCCTCCCCCCTTGCTGCTGGCAACTGCTGCAGTGGGGCAGAGTCATTCCCCAGGCACATGGCAGAAGGGATGGACCAAAGGAAATCTACTGGCAGCTGGGTTCTGCAGTTGGGTACTGCTGATACATCCCCATTCTGCTTCTCAGGTAAATCCCATTCATGCTACTGGTTCTACTACAGAAGTGCTCGTGATCCCTTTCATGGTGCTTGTTCCACTGCAAAGAGCTGGAAGCAGAAAGCCTTGACTCTTGCTGGGCTCCTGCATCATGGCTGCTGATGCAGTCTTCACTCTGAAGGCCAATCTCCAGTGCTGCCACTGAAGCGGGGACAGTGTGCACAGGTGGACCATCGTGTTTTTTCTGGCATTCAGCCACGCTATTCCCAGTTCCACGTGCACTGCTTAGCCATGTTGTTACCTGAGTCCACAAAGCTAAATAGCATTACTGCCCCAAGTGTTCACACTGCTTGAGATCCCTCCTTTAAAAAACAGAAACCTGTCCCATTCCATCGGATGTAGCTGATAGGAAACTCCAGTTTTAATCTCTGCATCTAGTTTGTAAATTTAGTGGTCCATTGTGCACATCACAGCACAATATTCAGGATTCTATAATTTTCATTAGAGGAGTTAATAGCAGTCCCCCTTTGGCAAGTAATACTTGCCAGGTTGTGGTTCGTATGTGGTTTTCCAAGTCATCTCCTGCTTTAGTAGGCTGAACGCACGGCACTCTGGATGCAGCTCTGAAAGAGAAATACCTTGTTTACCTCTTACATGTCACTTGTTCCCACAGTCCTAAATACACCATCACCTGTCACCATGTTCACGGATCTCTGCTCAGAGGCGTTAACAGTGTGGGTGAGTTTAGCCTTTTCCTGGCACATTTACTTACTACTGGGTCTCAGCATGCTGCTTCTCACAAATCCTATAGAAAATACCAGTCAGAGTAGGCAGGTAGAATCTTGATGGTTGGTATACAACAACCAGAATTTTTACTTTCTTTTCACTCAATTTGTATTAAATTACCTAAATAGGAAATTTCCAGTTTCCCAACAAGCTGAAGCCCTTCGTGGTACTCCCCACCAAGAAATGTGATGCTCTACCACTGAGCAAGGCTAGGGAAGAGCTTTCAGGACACAGACACAGTTTGCTTCTTCCCCACTGAGTGGAAACATGCTGTTATTTTGTTCTAACATGTAGGTAGCTGAGGCGCTAAGCGATTTATGGTGACACAGCACAGCAGGATCTGAATTACACATCACAAAGTAATCTCAAGTCCCTGCACTTACCTGTTGATAAATCCAGTATCTCTCCTTCTCTGGCCAGGAATCCATGTGATTTCTTTAATCCTTTATGAACTTTTTCATTCTGCTCCATGTGCAGAGATTGGTGTAGGTCTATAATGAAAATGTGCTTTTTTTAAGAGGAAATAATGCACCTTACATATAATATTAAGGAGATACTGAATGTCTATTTAGTAATCCAACCACTTTCACAGAGGTAGGTAGAATACATAAATCTTTAATTGG
>NW_008688537.1:0-4830 GCF_000695815.1 Acanthisitta chloris | reverse complement strand
CTGAACCACCATCAGACTCTACTCTGTGGTTTTATGCTAGAAAATATCTGGAGAACATGTCACCCCTTGCTTCCTTCATCTGGCTGTCTTAGTTAAATTTCAGTCTTTCTTGTAACTCCAGTGGTTGTCGTGAGCTTAAATATCTTTTCTTGCACCTGTAGACCTCAGAACCAACAGGCCTTTCATTCAAGTAAGCAAAGCTAGAGACACTTGGCACTCAAACTGACTGCTGGGGTTAATAAGGGAATCTTGTCTCTGCTATGAAAACTCTGTAGTAGTGATCTTTGCAGTGATGCAATAGCAGTGATCTCTGTGGTATTACAATAACTCCACAGAAGAAAACATCTGGCTATAGAAAGCAGCCACTGGGCAATGGGACAATAGCTCCTTTTAAATGGTTTTAAGAGGGTGAAGTGTGTAAAGAAGTGGATGACATTGTTTTGGCATGTTTTTTAATTTAAAGAGGATGAACCTCTTTATCTCTGCTAACCATTGATTTCAACAATAAGATGCATTACAAGAAAAATATTGCCATGATAAATCATCACATTAAACTTCCTAGCCTTGTAACTGAAAGCTGCTTTTGCTATTAAACGTTCTTTCTTGATTGGCACAGTAGTAAACTGACAGTCAGTCTCCATGATGTTTTTTCTCAGCTGGAGAGGCAATGTTTTCAGTTTTAATCATTGTGGAGTTCAGGATAACATAATGAGTAGAAGAAGCTCAAACTCTTGTCACACTATTGGGTTTTATTAGAACAGTCAGGAACAAAATAAATGTGTTGATAACTGTTTTGTTAAAAACAGAAAAGTGAATAATGGAGCATGCAGACTACATAATGTGCTGTGTGAATTATATGCTTCTTTCCCATTTCTCCACCTTTGTAAATCCAGAGTTCCGCAGTGGTTTTCAGTGTGTAGATTACTTCTCAATGCAGAACTTTTCTCATGGTCCATTTCATATTTCCATGGCTGAACATATACTTCCCCTTTCACAGCAGCTGACTACTGTATAACATTAATGCCTGATTCAGAACAGTCACGTGCAGTCTTTTCTGTTTGTTCAGTGTAATAAGGCTGAACAAAGAAAAGAAAACTGCCTTATTTTTTAAGCAGATGCATGGAGCACTGTCAGGAGTTCCAAACCCATAGCTGTACCCATAATTTTGCTGATAAATTATGCAATTTGTCAATGATGGCAGGAGTGTAGTCCAAGGAGTTTGCTCTGCAGTGTGTGGGGATTTTCCAGCTCTCAGCATTAGAACAGGCAAAGATAGAGGGAATGGGCACTCTCCACTTGCCTGCTTCCAGTCATTTCTTCAAATAAACTTATCTCTCCTGCAAAAATCTCTATTAGCTACTGTCAGTAAAAACACAGAAATCACTACATTAGTTGACCATATCAGATCTGATTAGACCAGCTGTCCGGGAGGTCTAGCCTGTCTACTTCTATCAAATGGACATGATATGTCAGAAAAGAGTAATTGTATATGGCAATGCCAGTGTATTTTTCCTGACCCCTTCTTCCTACTCTCACCTTTCATGAGGTTAATTATCCTGTATATTCTGTAATGCATAGCTGTGAATTCAGCAAAGATGCCTGGGATGCTGAAACAACATTTAGATATTTCACTCTTTCTTGCCATTTGCTGATGGAGTGCCTTTGTTCATAAGCATTTTTACAATTTATTTTGAGATTAATTCCTAACACACTTCTTAGACTGTTTTGCAACTATTGTGCATTTAAAATTATCTTTATCCTACTTAATTCTAACCAAGCACTTGCATTATTTCAGGATTATTGTTTTTCTTTTAAAAACAATGTTGATCATTTCATTCTATTGATGTGTGTGCTAGATGCTTCCAATGAATAGAGAACATTTGATCCAGGGATTTAAACAGATTATCAGCTCTCTGATGATGGCCCTTATAGTCTGAGTTTGAGGGATGCCAAGGGATAACATTTTCACAATGGCTGAGAAAGTTTAGTGGTCGAGGGAGTAAAGATCTAATTTGTCTCAGAATTAGTCCACTTTTAGGACTTGTTGGACATCAGCCTAGGATATGGCAATAATGTTTTGGAGGACATTTGAAGAGAAGAATATATTGCATGACCCATTTACTGAGTGGTAGTGAGTGTATGAGAGTTACTTGAGAAAACTTCCTGGAATTGCTATCTCTAAAGCTGATGGTCATCCAATAAACTGAGAATACATGTGTGTAACATTACCGGTGGCAGCTCCATAGCATGCTATCTGCAGTGAAGTTTTCTCAGAGTTGTGCAAGCAGTCCTGTGATTTGCTTGAGAGATGAGGGAAGATGTGCACTGTAACATTTGGCCTCAGCTGGAAGATGATGACTTCAGTGATGGTAGACAATTCAATAAGTGCATTTGTTGATACAGTATGCCTCTTGGCCAGGCAAATGCTTCCACTGTAAGGCAAAATTATGTCTTGGTCTGGGAAGTTTTCTCAGAGTTGTGCAAGCAGTCCTGTGATTTGCTTGAGAGATGAGGGAAGATGTGCACTGTAACATTTGGCCTCAGCTGGAAGATGATGACTTCAGTGATGGTAGACAATTCAATAAGTGCATTTGTTGATACAGTATGCCTCTTGGCCAGGCAAATGCTTCCACTGTAAGGCAAAATTATGTCTTGGTCTGGTTTGCTGATAAATTATGCAATTTGTCAATGATGGCAGGAGTGTAGTCCAAGGAGTTTGCACTGCAGTGTGTGGGGATTTTCCAGCTCTCAGCATTAGAACAGGCATAGATAAATGGGCAAAGTGGGATCTCTGCAACTTTACCACCCTGTGCTTAACAAAGCAATGAGTTGGCTGTAGAGACAATTCCAGGAGACATTCTGTAAGGTTTCTGGAGCCAGGACCGGATTTTCAAAGAAGCCAAGAGAAAAACACAGTATTTTCACTGAATGAGTTTCCTTTCCACTGAGATTATAGCATATTGAGAGTGGGTAATTCAGCTATCTGCAAAATGTTCCTGCAGTCTCCTTGGCTTAAAATAAAGACTCAGCATTCCCATGCTCTTTCTCTCTGAGAGGCTTTGTGCAAAAACAAATTGCCAGCAATCTTAAGCAAGCTGTGACCGAGTATTCAAAGCAGACCAGCAGAGAAGGGCCTGAGGATGCTGGTCAACAGCTGGTTAAACTTCAGTGAGAAGTATGCCCAGTTAGTCAAGAAGGCCAATAGCATCCTAGAGTGTATTGGAAATAGTGTGGCCTGCAGGACTAATGATTGTGCCTTTGTAGTTGGCCTTGGTGAGGCCACACCTCTTGTACTATGTTCAGTTCTGGGTCCCTCACTTCAAAAAAGACATTGAGGTGCAGGAGTATGTCCAGAGAAGGCCAACAAAGCCAGTGAAGGGTCAGAACCACAAGTCTTACAAGGAGTGGCTGGGGGAGCTGGGGTTGTTTAGCCTGGAGAAGAAGAGGCTCAGGGGTGATGTTATCACTCTTTACTACTATGTGAAAAGAGATTGCAGCCAGGTGAGGGTCAGCCTCTTCTCCCAGGCAGCTAGTGGCAGAATAAGACAACATAGTTTCAAGCTGTGCCAGGGGAGTTTTAGGTTAGACATTAGGAAGAATTTCTTCGCAGAAAGCATGATTAGATACTGGAATGGACTGCCCAGGGATGTGGTGGAGTCACCGTCCCTGGAGGTGTTTAAGGAGAGACTGGACATGGCACTTAGTGCCATGATTTAGTTGACATCATGGTGTTAGGTCATAGGTTGTACTTCAGGATCTCAGAGGTCTTTTTCAGTCTGACTGATTCTGTGACTTGATGCTATTTTGATGCTATTTGTCCACATTTCCCTCTTTTTTTCATATATGCTGATCCCAGGCAGATATTACTGTGATTGCTGAAACTCTGATCCTCTATACCTGAAGTATGGGAAGGTTTGAATGCGAATGTGAAAATTCTGCTGCTCAAGCATCTATCCGGTTGTATATAGTATTTATAATGTGAAAATTCTGCTGCTCAAGCATCTATCCGGTTGTATATAGTATTTATAATGTGAAAATTCTGCTGCTCAAGCATCTATCCGGTTGTATATAGTATTTATAATGTGAAAATTCTGCTGCTCAAGCATCTATCCGGTTGTATATAGTATTTATAATGTGAAAATTCTGCTGCTCAAGCATCTATCCGGTTGTATATAGTATTTATAATGTGAAAATTCTGCTGCTCAAGCATCTATCCGGTTGTATATAGTATTTATAATGTGAAAATTCTGCTGCTCAAGCATCTATCCGGTTGTATATAGTATTTATAATGTGAAAAGCTCATTTGCCCACCTGCCTTGCACCAACTTGTCATTGCTCTGTGCCTTGTGCAGCAGCAATTACTGTCTTCAGCTCAGCAAATGAAGGGAATTTCCAAAGCTCTTTGAATTGGACTGGTGATCAAGAACACCAGGAAGACTGGTGTCACCCGCCCTGAGCTCAGGAGTCATTTCAGCCTTTTTGGGAGCCTGTGCAGGCCCTGGCCCAGGTGGCTGGTGAGTGTAAGGAGCAGGGAGCTGAGGGTCCCAGCGCTCCAGCAGACAGACAGGCCTCGTCCCCATCCCGAGGGCAGCGGCAGCAGGGTGGGCGGGCAGTCTGAAGGCTGGAGAAGTGGAAGTGATGCTCCAGGGGAAAGCACAGCCTGACCACTCCATGCCGATGCCACAGGCTGCTTCCGCTGCTGCTCCGCAGCCTCCAGCCATCAAGTTTCTCCTCCAGAGCCAGCTCAGCTGGAAGGGGCAGCTGAGGGTATTTCGGGGAAGAAACAGCCGAACCTTGCTGTGGCTGCGTTTTGTGCCGCCAGCACCACTG
>NW_008688536.1:2122-2419 GCF_000695815.1 Acanthisitta chloris | reverse complement strand
CCTGCCCGCACCGTGTGTCCTCCCACTCTCTGGCAGCAGGAGCATCCACACCACCCTAGCTCTTGGTGCCCATCCCACCTTCTCCATCCCTCGGGGAACGGCCGATTCCTTCTGATTTTTGACTGTATTTAAAGCTTGGCTTCAATTTTCTCCTCCTCGTTGCAGCCCTTGGGGAGGGATGCTGAGCCATGCCAAACCCTCCCTTCCTGACACCCTGTTTTGTGGGGGTCTCTGGATTTGGGGGTTTGGTGTCCCACAGCACCATCTCCTTCCCCGTGGTGCGCGCTCTGCACCGCT
>NW_008688536.1:1777-2044 GCF_000695815.1 Acanthisitta chloris | reverse complement strand
TGTAGGCTGTGCCACGGGGGGACCCCATGCCTGGAGCCACCCCAAAACCTGGTGGAGATGAGCCCTCCCCAAAGCAGCCTGCCCTCATTTTAGCCTTGGAGCTGGTGCCTGTGCAGGACCTACTCTGGGCTGAGTCGCCTTGGATGGTGGAACTGGGTCCCACTGTGCCCGGCCGTGGTGGGGGACGCTGCTGTGGTGGCAGGGAGCAGCAGGGAAAGGCAGGGTGGCAGGGAAGGGTGACTGCAGGAAATCTGCCTTAAGCAACCA
>NW_008688536.1:1171-1543 GCF_000695815.1 Acanthisitta chloris | reverse complement strand
TGGCTTGGCAGCCGCCGCAGGCAGTGAGGCTGGGGCTGCGCTGGGGTACAGCTGTGCTGGGTGGGGACTCCACACATCCCTGGGGAACGCAGTCGTGGCAGGGGCTGACAGTGCCTGGAGGAACTGTACTGGGCTCAGCAGTGACTGCTGCTTGAAGCTGCCCCTGTGGCCCCCCATGACTGATTTTCCATGGTCTCTGGGTGTGTGGGAGCCCCTTGGACCCTCCCCAGGCAGTGGGATGCTGGGGGCAGTGAAGAACCCACTTCCTGAGGGTCTGCCTCCCTGTTTTGGAGCTGCTGGTTCCCCTAGTCACAAGTCACCCTGTGCCTGCCCATTGCTGTCAGGCTGGACTGAGCTGTGACCAGGGGAAGG
>NW_008688536.1:815-1159 GCF_000695815.1 Acanthisitta chloris | reverse complement strand
GCACCCCCCCAGCGTGCCTGGGAGGGGGAAGCCTTACTGGTCCCGCTGTGAGAGCTGCTGATGGCCCTGGCTCAGCCATGGGAGCAGGCACCATGGGATAGGTGTGTCCCCAGATACTTTGCAGGGATGCTTGGTGTCCCTCAGCCTGGTCCCAGGTGGCCTGGGGGTCCTGTCGAGGCCCCCGTGATGGTCAGCCATCAGCAGTGTAGATGTGTTGGTGTGTAGCGGTAGCTGTGCGTGTGTGTCGGCATTAGCCACGGTGTTTCAGTACCCCCGTGCGGGTGCCAGCCTGCGGAGCCAGGCGGGCGTCACGCATCAGACACGTGTTCCCTGGATAGAGCGCG
>NW_008688536.1:0-283 GCF_000695815.1 Acanthisitta chloris | reverse complement strand
CAGGGGTTCTCGGGGAGAGCACTGAGGCTGACAGCCCCCTGCCCTCCATCCCCGTCCATGGGGAAGCCAAAGCCCCCAAGTACCAGCAAGGCCTGAGGCCACAGTGAGGGTCTCGTATCACATGTGTGCTTTGCTGGCCCTGCAGCTCAGGGCTCAGCTCCCATTCCCAGGGGGGACACGGGTGACCCAGGATCCCAGTGGTCCCCTGCGTGCCATGCATCACCCTTGAGCCAGGGTGATCCCTCCACAGACTGTCAGGCGAAACGTTTCCTCAGGAGCAGGT
>NW_008688535.1:456-4828 GCF_000695815.1 Acanthisitta chloris | reverse complement strand
GTTGCCAGCTGGGCTTAAACCACAACAAATGGAAAATGTGCATGCATTAGGCCAGATGAAGGTGAAAGAAGCAGGCTGTGGGAGGGAGCTTCAAAATATTTGATTAGAAGTGGGTTCTTCCCTTCTTTTCCTCCCTTAAAAATGTGCAGGTCTTGCTCCAGGTTTTCTTCAGTCTCAGATGATTTAATTTCTGTTATCTCCTTTTGGTGGAGACAGATGATTCTTAGTTGAAATAAGCCTTTAACTGTAGACATGTAATATGGAAAATTACATTTCTTAGCAATAAGAATGTAAATAGTTGATCAGCATTCACACTTCTAGCAAATGCTCAGCACTATATTAAGCCTTTAATTGAAGAGATATGTCTGCTTCTGCTCTGCTTCTGCTTTGTGAGCCATAAGCATCATTTGCCATAGCATCCTAGATCACAATTTGAGGACTGCTGTTCTAGAGATAGAGTTTTGTATTACTGCTGTCTGGAAGGTGGGTGGGTTTTTTGTTTGGGGTTTTTGTTTTTTTGGTTTTTGTTGGGTTTGGGTTTGTATTCTTTTTACATAACTCTTATTTACACCAACATTTTGATTTTTTTCCTTTGCCCACAAAACTAATGCTGCAAACACCTAACATGGGGTTGATTATATCCATATTAAAGGAGTTGCAATGCAGACAACTTTCAGGTTTTTCAGAGATGTGATCTGAGGCTGTGAGCAGTCCTGGTGAGAACATTATAGGAACCCCATACAAACTACAGAATTAAGTGGGTTGGAAGTTTAGTTGCAGGGTTAGCAATGAAATTTTGAGGGACCCTTGGTCATGCTCAATGGGAGCATGTTTTGTTCAATATCTCTTCTCACAGACAGCAGGAGCTACTGCAGTCTGCATCTGTCTTAAAACTGTCCAGATCTTATATGTCTGTTGGGCAGGGGAAGGTATTTTGCTGTGTTATTTGCTGATTGAATGGCCTTTCCTTCTCTTCAAGAAAGAGTAGTCTGAATGGATATATCCCATCCACAGTCATCCATGGCCCCTGCTTGGACCACAATGTTAAGTGGTTGCTTTTCATAGAACAACAGAATGGGTCAGGTTAGAAGAGACCACAGTGGGTCATCTGGTCCAACCTCCCTACTCAAGCAGGGTCATCCTAGAGCACATGGCACAGGATTGTATCCAGATGGTTCTTGAATATCTCCAGTGAGGAAGAATCCACAACCTCTCTGGGCAATCTGTTTCAGCGTGTGGTCACCCACACAGTAAAGAAGTTCTTCCTCATATTCAGGTGGAACTTTCTGTGCATCAGTTTCTGCCCATTGCCCTGTCGTTCGCCACCACCGAGAAGAGCCTGGCTCCATCATCTTGGCACCCCCTGCTTTAGATACTTATATACATTAATGAGATGCCCTCTCAGTCGTCTCTTCTAGAGAGCTCCAATCCCTTAATCATTATTGTTGCCCTTGGCAGGACTCGCTCCAGGAGCCCCATGTCTCTCTTGTTTTGAGGAGTCTAGAACTGGACACATTACTCTAGATGTGATCTCACCAGGACTGAGTAAAGGGGCAGGATCACCTCCCTCGACCTGCTGGCAATGCTCTTCCTAATGCATCCCAGGATACCATTGGACTTCTTGGCCACAAGGGCACACTGTTGATTCATGGACAGCTTGTCCACCAGGACCCCCAGGTCCTTCTCCACAGAGCTACTTGCCAGCAGGTCAGTGCCCAACCTGTACCAGTGCTCAGGGCTACTCCTCCCCAGGTGCAAGACCATGCATTTACCCTTGTTGAGTTTCAGAAGGTTCTTCTCTGCTCATCTCTCCAACCTCACAGTCCTCGGAGGTACCAGCCACTCCCTCCAGTTTTGTACCATCAGGAACTTGCTGAGGAGTCAACTCTGTCCCTTCATCCAAGTCACTGATGAGCAAGTTGAACAATACTGGGCCCAGTACAGAACCCTGTGGGACACCACTAGTGGCAGGCCTCCAACTAGACTTTGTGCCACAGATCAGGATCCTCTGGAATCTGCCACTCAACTGGTTCTCAATCCACCTCACTGTCCACTCATCTTCAGTTTGCCTATGAGCATGCTGTGAGACAGTGTTGAAAGCCTTGCTGAAATTGAGCTAGACAATATCCATGGCTCTCCCCTCATCCATCCATCCATCCATCCATCCATCCATCCATCCATCCAGAATTGGACTTGATGATTCTCATGGGTCCTTCCAACTCTGAATATCCTGTGATCCAGGTAGTTGTTTTATCATAGAAGGCAATCAGGTTGGTCAAGCAAGATTTCTCTTTAGTGAATCCATGCTGACTACTCCTGATCACCATCTTGTTTTCCATGTGGGTAGAGATCACCTCCAGAATGAGGCACGCCATCAGCTTTCCAGGGATTGAGGCTGACTGGTCAGTAGTTCCCTGGGTCCTTCTTCTTGCCCTTTTTGAAGACTGGAGTGACATTTGCTATCTTCCCATCCTTAGGCACCTCTCCTGATCTCCATGAGATTTCGAAAATGATTGTGAACAGCCTGGCTATGATGTCCACTTTTGAGCAGCAGAAATGTGATACAGACCCATCATGTAGTTTGGCTTGAGGGATTAGTGGAGGCCTTTGTCTGATGAATGTAATTAGTTGAGCAGTTCTTAGACTGAAAGGTTTAGTTTGCTGAAGGAAGTCCTGCAAGAATTTTTTCTTGAAATGTGACTGTTGAATTCATAGTATTGGGACAAATGAATTTCATGGTTCAAGTAATTGTGCCAGCACCAGTGACAGCATGCATGTTCTTGTATGTGTGCCAGTAGTATTGAACTTTCAAGTTCTCTCTTGCATGCATGTGTCTCAAAATATCAAATCCTGCCAATTGCCTTTATGAACGTGAGTCATGGAATCTGGGCAGTTGTTTGTGACTGGTCCTCTGTTAGTGTTTGGGTGCAGTGGTAATGCCAAATTTATTCTATGTGACAGTGCTCTCAAAGCATAAGCTATTTTATACCCTGAGTGTTCACTACATACAGTAAGAATCTTATGTGCTGCTTGTGTTAATTAATTTTCCTTCCCCCCCTCCCCCTGCTTATTATCTTTGTGCCAGTGTATTTAAGATACTAAGGGTAAGTATTTTCCATTTGGATCACTGTTTTCTCTGGTTTATAAATAGGCTGTTAACATTAGTTTCAGGCTAAGTAGAGGCATGTAAAGCTTTGACTTCATAATAATTTCAAAGTGTGTTGTTGATCTGTTTTAGAGTGTTCCAATGTTCAGAAGAATTGAATGTAGGGGTACTACTTTGCCATCTTAAAGGAAAAACACTTCTTGAAAGAAAATTTGAATGAGGTAAACATGGTTTAGACTTTTGCTTGTTGGGGTGGGGGGGGAGGAAAGAATGCAACCACTGATCTAAGTTATGAAAATATAGCTAATGGTCACAGTTGGGAACTACTTGCATAAGCATATCTTGTTGTTGATTGATAGACAAGATGAAGCAGAGGTGTTTTTCACTTTACACAGTTATTATGTTTGCCAAGTAATATAGTAGTCTGAATAAATCTTAGCTGGCAGGTCTGCAAGTTAATTTAAATGATTGCTAAAATAGATAGTATGATTCTGATTGCCAACTTAGTTACATAGGAGGAAGTTACCCACACAGGTCTTGCTCACTGAAGACTCTCCAGCTCTCAAAACAAGCTCTTAATTCTTTTTTTTTTCTCATCTGCTGGTCTTCTTCTTCTGGGAATGTAAGAAAGCTTTTTTTGTTTGTTTGTTTGTTTTTAAGACAGGAGTATAAAGATCATTCTTGTAAACTACTTAAAAAAAGGTCAGTGGATCAATATTAAAGAACACTTCTGTTTTCCAAATACAGTTGGTAACACATTTCCTAATTTTAAGATAATGTGTGCATAGCAGATGAGGAATGCATGGTGCTCTCAAAAGGTACATGACAGAAAGCTATTCAAACACACTATTTTTTAAGCTTAAGGGTATTTCTGTAATCCAGTTTTGATATATTTGTATTTTCTTTAAAGAATAAACAATACCCAGTGTTGGGCTATGGTTGCATTTCAATCAAAGCTTTCAATTGCAAGTGTGAACTTAATGATTATTTTTATTACCATTAGAATTCTTGACTACAAAGATACATTTTCAGGTTTGGAATTCTATTAATAAATTTTGTTCAACTGTTATTATTGTATGTTCATAAGTGTTTGTCCTGGCTTGCAGTGGGGGGGGGATCCAATGGTATGTATTCTATTATCATTTCCACAAGCTGTTAAAGCAGGTGGGGCAGTGATCGTTATCACCTTGTCCCTGATGGCTCTCTCAGGGGCTGTCTCTGATAAATGGGCTGTCAAGGGCCCATGCACGACCCATCTCCCAGGCA
>NW_008688535.1:0-353 GCF_000695815.1 Acanthisitta chloris | reverse complement strand
AAATTGTACTTCTGACTCAGAGTCTCTCACTGGTTTGCTTTCAAACCAGCACAACTTTTGGCGCCCAACGTGGGGCTCGATACTGAGAAAAAGTCAGAATTACAATTTTTTGTAGTGTGAAAGCCACATATTTCATTATGATGCTAAAAATGCTTACATGGTTCTGCTACCTAAGTCTCTATATCTTTCTGCAGCTGGGGAGGAACTACCTGCCGGCTGTAATACTCGTGTATAGGCCAAATAATCGTATGAGAACTGCTTTATTGGTATATTATGTCTATTGCATGTTAACCTCTGAGGTAATGAACATTATTTGGAATATATAATCAATTGCATTTGCTGGTCCTAGTCTA
>NW_008688534.1:0-6917 GCF_000695815.1 Acanthisitta chloris | reverse complement strand
ATTTAAGGTCCTGCTGTTATTAGTTAGTTTTAATTTTGGAGAGGAGATTATAACTCTTTTACTTGCAATTGTGGCATGGCAGTACTTGACATAAATAAAAAGGCATGGCAATAATCTGTGAAGGTTTCAGATGTTAGTTTTCAAATTTCTAGTATCAATTTCTAGGTTCTTCTTCATAACATTAATTTCAAAACCTTCTGCATGTATTTTTGTAAGATTGTTGCATCTTTCAATTCCATAAAATGTCCTAAGAAACTTTTTGCTCACTAGATGTACAGTGTGATGGGTAAAACTTTCACTGGATCACGCCAGTGTGTTCTAGCCTACTGCCCTCAAAACAGAGAGTTTTTTAGCCACTTCATTCTCAAATGCAGTTTCACCTTCCATTTTTCAAATATTTCTTTTGGCCACTATAAAAGCAATGCTCTTTCTGTTCCATTATGTATTATATATTCTTACTATAGCTAAAGCTTAAATGGTAATGACATTAATGAGCTAGTTCCTAAATTAGAAATTTTAAAGCAGAAAGCTTGCTTATTTCTGAGAAAAAATAAAAAAGTTATATTAGGTATAGTATAGTTTTGCATAAAATTTCCTGTCCATTTCAACTGCCCAGTCATTTCAAATTCGAGTGAAATATCTCAAGCTCAAGCTCCATGCTATGTCATATATGCAGTACTATTCTATTTATTACAAGTGAATTTCTTTAATGTCATTAAAAATTGCTTATGGTGACAGTTCTTTGATTTGTAATTAATTCTCATATTGCAAGCATTTAATTTTTTGCATTTTTTCAGAGTATAACATGGAATAAAAATATTTTAAATTCAAGAAACAAAGCCCTGTTAGGATGGAATTATTGTGGAAATTACATTTGAATTAAAACAGGCAATAACAATTCTGCATCTGGCCTGGGTTATAATTTAGCCCAGAAATTCAGAAATGCAGTTGAATTTAGAAGAAATCCAGACACATTTAACTATACAAATACATAGTTAAGCATTAAACAGTTTAAGTGAAGATCTGAAAAATGTACCAGAGATAACCCTATTATCCTGATTAATAAATTTCTGCATTTACAGATCCTTAAGTGAAGATCTGAAAAATGTACCAAAGATAACCCTATTATCCTGATGAATAAATTTCTGCATTTACAGATACACATTAGGAAAAAAATATTTTGGAGTGCACATTTAATTTGGTTTAGCTGCATATATTGCATTTTATCACAGTGTGCAAGTTCATGTTTGCACATTCTTGCATCCATTTACTTCTCTTAAAAATGTTTGGAGGTGAGGTGTTTTTTTTCAGCTTAACTCTAACTTCCCCACAGTTTCAATAATAGATTGAGCATAATTACAAGGTGCATATTACCTTAAATTACTGTATGCCTATATGTGTGTACCTAATATAAGCACAACTTTATTTTAACAGTGACTTGAAGGCATATCATAGTTTGGATTTTTCTATTATAATTATTAAACAATAACCCATCACTGAAATTTTGCTCCTCAAATAATTAGTACCTTTAATGATATTTAATTAGCTTATATGACTAGTTTCAACTCATTCAAAAGAAGGCCTGTGAATTTCAAATCTTAGTGTTATTAGGATTGTGTGGTTTTTGAAACTGCCACCAGAAAATTTTCAAGCAGGGAAAATATCTCTAAATTCCAGAAAATTCTTTCCAGATATTGACTTGGTCACAGAATACAGAATTGTAAGTTTGGAAGGGACCATCGTGGATCATCTGGTCCAACCTCCCTGCTCAAACAGGGTCATCCTAGAGAACATTATGTCCAGATGGTTCTGGAATATCTCCATGAGGGAGAATCCACAACCTCTCTGGGGAGTCCATTCCGGTGCATGGTCACTTGGACAGTAAAGAAGTTCTTTCTCATGTTTGGAGGGAACTTTCTGTGCATCAGTTTCTGCTCATTGGCTTTTGTCCTATTGCTTGACACCACTGAGAAAAGCCTGGCTTCATCCTCTTGACACCCTCCCCCCTGATACTTATACACATCGATGAGGTACCCTCTCAGTCTTCTCTTCTTGAGCCTGAACATGTTCAGGTCTCTTAGCCTTTCCTCATAAGAGAGATGCTCCAGTCCTCTCAACATTGTCATAGCAGTCTGATGGAACTGCTGCAGGAACTCCATGTCTCTCTTTCACTGAGATGCCCAGAACTGGACACAGCATTCCAAATGCAGCCGCACTAGGGCTGAATCTCCATTCAGGATCACTTCCCTCAACCTTCTGGCAATGTTCACCACTGGGGAAACACATAGCATAGAAAACTCCAGCAGAAATTATTCCATTCTAACACAGATCTCCACAGGCCTAGGTTTTAACTATCTTAAGCTAATGATTGTATGCATTTTTAGATTATTGGTGAATTAATTCAGCTCTAAAAGACTCCTTGTTCACAGGGAAAAGGTGGAAGACTTCGTAGGGAAGGATGGGTGCTGCTCTGACCCCAAGAGATACAAGTGGATGCCCTGTTGGGGGCAGCAGAGAAAAAATGGGCAATAGAAACTTGCACATTAGGGTCCAACATACTGTTCTTGAAAATCTCACACAATAAAGCATGTTCTGTCCTTCACATTTGAAGCATAGCAGGCTTGTTTAACCTTTAGCACACTGAATTGAACCAATTGAACCACTACACTGAACAGAACCAGGATGATGACTCAACTGTGCACCTGCCTCAGTCCTACTGCATAACTGCTGGCATGTTTTCATGTTTTCAATGGCCAGGCTCCGGATGAGAGTATTAGGTACCTTGAATCATTCCCAGTCACAATTTGAACAATGGCAACCGCCTTTGGTCTCTCCGTCATACAAATCCTAGAATATAAACAGCACACAGAAAATTGTAATTATATACTACAGTTCCAAGAACATCATATGTAGCCTAGAAGGCCAAATGCAGTGCAGTGTGGTCTCAGGGGCCATTGATTGTTCCCATGTTGTTTAGCAGGATATAAAGCAGTGTGGCTAATCAGTTGTCCAATTCTCAGTCTCACTGCCTAGCACTGTTCTGTTCACCAGTGGTGATATAGCAAAGGTGCCTTCATACAAACTACACACCGTGAGTTATTTTATAAATCTTCAAAGTTCCTTACCCTCCAGACATGGAAATTCTCATGTTCATTTTTGGATAGTAAAGGATATGTGATATGGTCCATGCAGATACACATGGATTAATGAGGTTGTTTATGAAGTGGTCTAAAGGTACAGTCAATCCCTGTCTACACTGACTGGGGATATTATTAACACATATTCATTCTCCCAGCTCCTATCCATCTAATGTTTTTCGTACAGTCTATAGTTAAGAAATAGCCCTAGACAGAATTGTTCTAATGATTTATTCTTTATTCCAGGCAAGGCAAAGGACCTAGCAAAAAACCTTCTCTTTAAAGGGTACTAGAAGGGGGCAGAACGAGGACAAGAACTGTCAATTACTAATGAAAAGAGGTCAAGACAAACTCCAGTTTTCTTGGGTTTTTTTGTTTGTTTGCTTGCTTGTGGTTTTTTGGGGTTTTTTTGTTTGTTTTGTTGTGTTTTGGTTTCTTTGCACCTATTATATAGGCTGAGTCTATTATTCTAGAAGTCACTGGAGAACATGATGAGCAGGTGTCTGGTATGTTGCCGTTTACTGCATCCAGAGCTACTCTGACAGGTCGTTTCACTGGTGCAGTTGAAAATACAGATAAAGATTTAGTACAATGACAACAGCTCCTTGTTATTAAGAGGATATTTCAAATGTTTCAGTTTAAAAAATTTCAAATACCTCATATTAAAACCTTATTGAAGAGACAAGTGAGAGCTGCATTAAGCAACAGATAGTATATGAAATAACCTTTACTACTGCAGAGTTCTCACATAATGAATTTAGCCTGGGGTTACTCACAGGCACAATGTTTAGCTGCTGGTTCTAGTTGGGTTTTGAGATTAAGCATTGGATTAGCTCCTCAAAATGTATTCTTTTAAAGGATTAAAGAGTAGAAAAAAACTATTGATTCAATTCAGAGAATAGAAAGTCAGTTCTAAATGATATTATCTCTACTGCAGAGGCTTGTTTTTTTTATAAGAGCTTGAGTGGCAGGGTGAGACAAGTTTGGAAGATATTTGTAAGCAGCAAAACCACCCAGGAAGACTACAAAAGAAAGAGAATATGGAGTATTGACTATGGCTTGATATAGATATTTTCTGAGGAGAGGGTCTGTGCTGGGCAGAGCAATCATTTATTCTTCTGTGAACAATGCAACTGTATTTTTCTGAATTGTATAAGATACCTATAAGTCAGGAAACATGAGAGTTGTCAACCTTTCAAATTTCAAACATGACTGCAGAACTGATCTTAAACTTTGTCTTACTGTTGATGCATCATAAGTAAGTGCAACTACAGATGTTTTAGATATAGAGACAAGCATGTCTAGTATATGAAAATAGGTGAATTTTCAAAGGAAAGTGAATCCCATTAGACAGCAACATGGGGATGGTTCCTGGAGACCTGGATTATGCTTTTTTGCAATAATATTTGTGTGAATCTCGTATGCTTATAGTACTTGGTACTATAGTACTTAGTATATTCATATTTCTAAATAAAGATATTATTTATCCACTTCATTTCAAATGAATATTGCTCACAGATTCCCTTATTTACTGATACTTTTAAAACATTTTTTATTTAAGAAACTGAAAGAAACTGAAAGAGCAAAAAATAAAAAAGAGGAACTGCTATAAATCTACACCATAGAACCATAGAATCATAGAATGGTTTGGACTGGTAGGAACCTTATAGATCATCTAGTTCCAACTCCTCTGCCATGAATCAGGACACCTTCCACTAGACCAAGTTGATCAAAGCCCCATCCAGCCTGGCCTTGAACACTTGCAGGGGTGAGGCATCCACAGCACCCACTGTCCATTTCACCAACAAGGAGGCTAAATAATGTTGGTCCCAAAACAACCCCTAAGGAATACTGCTTGTCTCAAGTATCTGTATAAATCCATAAAGATCTGTGTGTCTGCATATGTGCAGTCCCGGGAACCTAATATAGAGTGTCTTGGGGAAGAATGAACTTGGAAATATATTGGGCCATAGAAAACTTCAAGCAATAAAACATCAAGTATACCGATCATCTTTAGCTAGCACCAGAAATAAATAAAAGGCAGTACAATAAACCATAATATACAACCTGGTAGAGTGAAACCTAACAGATCATATGCTCCCTCTTTCATACATCTAGGCTTGCTGGAAAACTTCTTTGATTAAATGCTTTTCCCCTGATTTGTGGAAAACACCGTGTTCCAAGGACCATGTACAAATTATATTTCCTTAAAAGTCAGTTTTTCATATGTGGTTGAAACGTTTGAGGATACTGTTTCAATCCTATTTTAAACCAGTATTTTAAAAAATACTTGTACTAATAACTACATTATTAAACCTCAGTTTTAGTAATGAAGTTTATGCTATTATTTATTTTGATCCAATCAGCTTGGTCATCATAGCAAGTTTTTTCTTATTTTCATATTTTAAAGTGAAAATTCCTGTGTTTTCCAGTTCAATGCAAGTTTTATGTTTAAATGGAGCTGAATCAAGGTTAAATGCATTTGTGTTCCCACCTCTTCATATTTTCTTAGCTTCGGCTCTTCATATAAATCCTATAAATCTCAGACAAAACCAAACATATAAACAATACTATCCATGGTTTAAAAATAATACATCTTTTTCTACTTGTATTACAGCCTCCACAGTACCTACCTTAGTCCTGTGGCAAGCAGTTTAAGTTCGTAGTACCTGAATTTTCTGCCAGGAGGAACAGTTGTTTTCTTCAGGCATCAAGGGAAGCCTGATGCTCATCAGGGTTCTCCTGTGTGTGCACAGCATGTGTACATTGTTTTCTTCAGGCATCAAGGGAAGCCTAATGCTCATCAGGATTCTCCTGTGTGTGCACAGCATGTGTAGCATATTTTGCACTCACTGTGCTCACTCCCACACTGATTAGCATAGATGCTGATGACATCCAGCACTCCAGGAGAGAGCCCAGCAAGGAGTCAGTTGGGGGATGGGTAAACAACAAACTCAGAATATCTGTATTAATTCTGTTGTCTCACCAACGTAGGTTTTATAGATGCAGTAATTTGTTTCCTGTCCTTTAAGGTAATATTTTTGCATTTCTTCAAAGAAGACTTTAAGCTTTCATGAGTTCAGGATGTCATGCTATTCGTGCTTGCTGCAGTATCAGAGATCTTCCACAAGGGCACATTGGTACCTCTAAGCCCTTCTTTGTTCCTGTAGAAAAAAATGTTTCTACACAGCAGCTGAGGAAAACAAAGAAGCAAATGTTTCTACACAGCAGCTGAAGAAAATTTCACATTCATTTTAGTTTTTCCACTCTGCTCTCTGCAGGATTTAGGGTATCTGTTTAAGAGACATATAAAGTAGGCTCCTTTACTTTAAGATTCTTGCAAAATTTTCCTATTCTCCTAGAAAGTACCATCCAGCTTGTACTTGCACCCGAGTTCTTCTTGCTTCTCCGTATGATGGCATAGTAGGAAGACAGCAGACTACTGTCATGAGTAGAATATGGATAGAATATGGACATCCTCAGACATGCATCACCCCATTTTTCTCAGTCTTCTTATCTAGGAGAGAAATGACAATGAATAACAAAAAAAAACAAACAAAGAAAAGCCAATAAAGCAAGGGTGTGAAAAAGATTGTACTAAAGAAATTGCATATTCATGTATTATACAATGAGACTCTGAGCTTTACAGAACATAAGGGGGACCTAGAGTGATTGAGGAAATAAATCTAGAACATAAAGAATTTATATATATATATGTATATGTGTGTATGTGTAGGGGGGGTGTAAGTCTCATATATAAATATATAAAAATATAGATAT
>NW_008688533.1:19301-32214 GCF_000695815.1 Acanthisitta chloris | reverse complement strand
ATATATTAACCTTTGACTACTGGACAAGAAAGTTCTTTGGTGTTATAAATAAACATAAAGTCATAGCATAATTTCATTATGCAACCACTGTCCTCAAGAACAGATTTGCTGAACAGACAAAGTCTTTTAGTCAATATTCAAAACCAGTGAAGACAGAACCAACTGCTGACTGATTGAGCAAGTTGTGTAGAAACAGGAGAAACATTTTGAGTAAGAAAATTTCGTGGATTTCGGTAGCCTATATAGGCACATAAGAATGCAGAAGTAAAATATAATTAAACAAAACTATAATAAATTGATCAAAATCTGAAATTGAATCAGGTTATAATTAATCATCCTAGAGTTGTAAAAATAGTTATACATTAGCCACTAAAAATAAGTGAAAATGAGTTAAACAGCTTAAACTGAGGTTTAGAAATCTCATTAATGCCTAAATCTATTCCAGTAGAGGAGATGATAACATCCATTGATTCAACTCTAGAAGATTTGCCAAAGTATCAGGAAGGTTTAATTACACTGGAGGAAGTCAAAGAGTAAAACTCTCAAATGACACAATATAATCTGAAGAAATGTTAAATATTATTAAGAAGGCTGTCCTCAATAGATTTAAGAGTTATGGGACAGTATAATTGCATAAATTGAGGTATTCTAAAAAAAATCTGCTGTCTGGATAAAGTGTCAGTAGAAACATCAAACATTTATAACCTGAAGATGTGTCTGGGTAAGTTCAGTAAGTTGCTTATAATTATAGTTGATTATTATAGTTAAACTAAGGCCAAGGTTCAAACTAAGCATTTCAAATGAGTTCAATGCATTGCTAACTTGATTTTTCAACAGAGGTAACATACAATCAAAAAAAAAATCTTTCAGTAGTCATCTACTGAATCTGAAATATTTAATCAAATTTTCAGTATATATTAGTACACTTGAGCATCTATATCAGTGTAGTAAAAACTTTGCCAACTTACTGAAATGATAAGAAGGAATATTTAGGGTGCATAATGAAAGCAGAAATAAGTAGATCAAGTATTAAAGGAATATTATATTACATTTCTAATACTCCCAATTAGTGAAAAGAATCTTTATGACATCTTAAAGATTCACAAAGAAGTTTTCAAGTTCTGTTTTTACTATCTTGAATGCTGCATTTCTGTATATACTTTTCATGTCTATAAAAGTCCCTAACTTTATAAGGGGGTTTGTTCCTGGTAAAGGTAAGCTATTAAAAAGTCAACAGATTGAAGTGATCATTCCTTTAAAATTTGGAGATTTGAATTGGACAGATAACTGATATGTGGATTTTTTAGTCAGCATTTTTACTGTGCAATTACCTTAAAAAATAAAAGGACAGAAAAGGTTTTTTTTATTATGCATTCTGGGAATTAAGCAATGTTACTGATGAAGATACAAAGGATCTCAGTTTGCTATTAATGGTAGTCTGGCCATGCAATAGTAATTCATTCAGCTTTTATTCATCCACTGTTAGCTTGAATCCAGAGTTTCTCAGAAAACAGAGGGGGGAAGAAAATGTCTGGTGCAATCTGCTTTTGTTAAGGGGCATTATGTGGGGGAAATACAACTGAGTGAAGCAGAAAATTAATGCAATATAAAGATTATTTTCTAAAAGATTATTTATTGAACAAGCATGTATTGGAGGGGTTCTTATAGTTGGCAAGGCATGGGAAATGTGAGTGAGAAGGATGAAGGTACTGAGATTGTGGGATATGTGACAGGAATGGGTGACAGGGTAGCTGAGAGATGAGGTATGGGAGGATGTTAGCAGATCTTCCTGCTCCTGTTCAGCAGTGGTAGTTTCACCCTGGATAAAGTGCTTTTCATTGCTTTTGGATTTCCAGAGTCTTGCTCCTGAGGACCCTTTTTAACAGTGTGCCATTTAAAACTGCTTTGAGTGAAGTAAAATGCTATTTATTAAAAATATTGGCAGCTGCTTGACAGACCTTGCCTTCTAAACTGTACTTGAGGGAACTGTACTCAGTTTATACTGCACTCAGTTTTACCAAAGTAGCTTAGCCTTAGTCACAACACTGGGAAATTTTTCTTTGCTCAGAAATCCTAGAGTTGTTACAATCACTCCAGAAAAATAATATCTGAGGATATTCCAGTAAAAACTGGATAGGATATTTGGCTCTTTGAGAGCTTCACCTTCCCCATAGTCAGTATACTTTGCTGGCATTCCTTCAGGGAGACTCAAATGCATTGGCATGGAAAAAATTCTGATGTAAGTGTATAGTCAGTAAGCAACTCTGTGGCAACTGTCCAGGGAGAGAGTCTTCCTGTGGCTGAATTGTGAGGTGTATCCTGGTGCTAGCAGGAAATAAATAAAAAATGGATAATGTAATTTATTTGATGATCCACAAAAGGTTCTCAGAAAGGGATACATTTTATATTACCTGAATGTTTGATCACTGCAGCTCAGAGCAGGACAGTAAATTTTGTAGTTTGTTCAAAACTCTTTCTAAATGCTACAGTCAGGGAATATCTTGAGCATGTATTCTAACAGAAGTGACATTTTGGCTTGCCCAAATGCCTTAAAGACATTAGCCTGGTCTCACCTTGCCTAAACTTTGGCTAGACATCCAAGATGATGAAAGTGACTTAGATCCTGCATAGTATGAATTGTTTTTTGGAATTGTCCATTTCCCTCCCTAACTACAAGGCAGATGCAGGAACAAAGAGTCTCAGGTGCTTCAAGGTACATGGGACAAATGTGAAAGGAAATGTCTACAGCTGGTGACATTATGTTTATGGCTGAGTTGTCTTTTGAAAACTGTTTAGCCTCCATTCACATAGTTTTTTGGAAAGTCTCAAAGTCTTCAATGTTAACCTTGATACTTGCACATTTGCTGTATCAAAGTCAGCAGAAAGTGATTATCTGTGCTGGTGTCTTGCCAGAACATGAAGGCTAACTTCACTTCATGTGGAAAAGGAGACAACTAGCAGTCAGGCCTTCATGTGATGCTGGTCCTCTTACGTGTAGAAATAAACAGATAAATGAATGAGGCTGCAAATATAATGACAAGGAACTGCAGATCGGGGTATGTACAGATAATAAGAAAATCATTTTCAAATGTATGACTTCCAATCATTTTTGGAAACTTCATGGCTGACTGAATCACTCTGTTTTATCTCTTCTATCCCATAGACACGGTGATCATTCATGGGGGTCCTGCTTGTTTGTTACTGTCAGAGTGTAGTTCACAGTTTATAAAACATTCAGCAGATTCTGATATTTAAAAAATGGTTAAATCCAAGCATCAGCTAATAACTTCTTTTAACTAAAATTCTTCTACATAAGCAAAGCATAAAATGAATTACATTTTAATTAAATTTCTGAAGCTAACCACCGTAGAGTGTCCCTGATAATATAGCACATGGGGGGCACTAGATAGCAATAATTTCATATTTTACAGTTGAAAAACTATACAATTTTTTAACCTTCATGGAAAGGTAATGATGTGAAAAGTTCCAGTATATTCGCAAGCTTGATTTTGGTAGACAAATGGAAACACTCTATGCAATATATTAATGCTTAAAGCAGGATGTGAAGTAACCTGTTTACTAATGGTTTGATATGTCTTTGAAAACATGAGAGTAGGAGATGAGAACAATTGGGGGGGGGAAAGTAAGTTATATAAGGGTATAAATTCTGATATATTTTTCCAAATAAATATAGTAATAAAAGAATTCTGTGAAACCTGGAAATCTGCAAAAAAATAATTAAAATTCTTAGAATCCATGATTTTGGCATTGAAAGAGGATATAAAAAATGCTAGTTTTAATAGTATCACAAATATCTAAAGGGAGTGAACATCTTTAATATGAGACAAATTCATCTGCATAGATGTTTTTCACACTGACTGTAAAATACAGGGGAAGGAAAGCTGATCACAGTCTGCAGGCAAATGATCCTTATCATCTGTATTGTCATAGTGGTAGGCTTGATAATTAATGTAGCTGTAAGGAATACTGTAATGATCTGCTTGCTTTTGCATTAAAACAACATGCTGTTGTTGTCCAAAAGCAGAGGTAGATATTTACTCTGCTAGAACAAATAGAATTGCATGTTTGGTCTTTGCAGATGGTTGGTGCACAGGTGACACATCACACACTTTGATTACTTTGGGTTGGTTGGTAGTCACCTGAGGATCTGTGTACATAGGACAGTAAGTTACATCTCAAAGCAGTTTGGAGCGTGTGAAATAATTCTGGTCTAATATATCATTTCCCCCAAGCTTGCATTTGATATCCAGGAATATTATTTTAATTAAGAGAATAAATAGAATACGCTGTTTTGACAAAAGTCAATTTTCCCCTTCACCTTCTATCTCTTTTCCACATTTTCAAGGAATTTATCCTTGTGATAAGAAATACATGAGAGGCTTTCTTTTCCCCTCCCTATGTTTGTTTTATAATGAAGCTAGAAATTCAATGGTACAAAGAAATAAAACAGCTGTTTCATCATCTCAGCTTGTGAAAAGAGTTTCAGGTTTCAGTAACTAATCCCAGTCTGCATCAGATGGCTGAGTTTAGATCAGACAAGTGAACAGAGTGCTGTTTCTATGGCTACTCACAAGTACAGTTCAGAATCCATTTCTCTAAAACGTAAGGCAAAAAATGCAGAGCTCCATTTCCTGCTTTTGTCTCACTAAGAACTTTGTTTATCACTTACAACACATATAAGGAATCATTGTCCATGATCACCTTTAGGAGTTGTACAAGATCATTTGTATGATTGCTCACTGAGCCATAGAAGTGTGAAATTCAATAATTTACCAGTCACAGATTTCTACTTCGGTTACAAGCTCTTGTAGACATAAAGTACAACACTCCTCAAATGAATTATTAAAATTAATGTCCCGTCCTCATCACTACATTCTCCTCCTTCCTAGATGCATTCATTTTGTGCCCAGGTTGTCACATTTCATGGAAAATATTTTTTTTGTCTTTCAAGGCGACTCCTTTCAGGAGAGTAGAGTTCTGTCAAGTTTAAATTCAACAAAGCTGTCAATGGAAAGGACAGAGGATAAGAAGAAAAAGAAGAGTGTTTTTGAACAGTTACACAGAATTTAATGGAGATAAAAACAGCAAAAAGAGATCAATAGAAATTTAATAAGAATTCTGTGGAAACCACTCTAAAACCTTGCACAGCTTAATAGAGAGTGTTGTGTTCTACACCAACTCACTTTTAACTTTTTTAATATCATAGATTATACGCTGATATTACTCTGAGCTACTAAATGTTATAAAACTGGTTTACAAACTCAAGAAAAATGGATACAGGCAACCATGTCCCAGGCTTACATGTCCAAGAGTAACTCATCATTTTTGGGAAAAACTCATTTTTGGGAGTAACTCATCATGTTTGGGAAATTCATTTATTTTCCTATTATATTGTTGTCCTCTGGTGCCATAAGAGTTACTTGAGAAGCAGCTAGCAAAAGTGGATGCACTTTCCATTTTAAACTGATGATTATCTGGCAGCAAATAATTGGTGTAGCAAAATATTTCTCAATAGCAGATGGTGTGAATAATTGTAAGGGACATGGAAAGGACAACAAAGCCTATAATTTAGATATAATTGACTGAATGCTACAACACTGATGGCTAAACTGGTCATGTATTGAAGTAATTTCAAGTTATTTGCTATATTTAATTTTCAGGAATTCAACTGACAAACAAGTCATTTCCACATTAGGAATCTTTCTAATGATCACAAACTTCTTATGGTGCATAACTAAGGGTCAGTGCTTCATACATTTAGTTTCAATAATTGTGTAACATATAGACAGAATGACTGTTTTTATAGGGACAGGCATCTAAAAGACTATTAAGCAGAGTGTAGGATGCTGCTGCTGGTACCTTCAGCTGGAATCTCAGGCAAGTCCACAGCATAGTGGATCATAAAATAAAAGTCACTAGAGAACTTTGTCTGGGAGATGTTGCATATTTTACGGTTTCATCTAGAGATGTTGGAATCCATAGCACAAACAATTCATAGAAATTCCATAATTCTTTATAAAAACCAAAATGATCAATCTTTTTATGTTTTATATTACTCAGCAATATGCTATATCTCTTACCAAGCTGCACAGAAAGACAAAGGTCCATGACTTAATTTGACCATGCATGTGTCACCCCTAGAAATTCATAGTAGGTTTTTTAATTGAAGTAGTTAAACTGTTCTTAGACAAGGTACATTTTAGATTTATCAATGAAAGAAGTCTGGTAAAAAAAAAAATCTGGAGAAAAATGGACTAAAAAATTTACAGGTAGGAATTATGACTTTTAGAGGTTATAAGGACCAGAAAAACTAGGCTTCCATCTTTCTGAGCTCAGACCAAGAAAGCTTATACTATTTCCCAAAGCTCAGTGCTACTTCATTTTTAAAGTGAAGATGCCAAAGCAGTCTGAAGAAAGTTCTCTTTCTGCTTACTTACATAGGCAGAAGTGTCAAAACATTGGATCTTGAAGCTTCTGTGCAAATTTAGGGCTAAAAACTGGAGTCCTGGGTCTGCAGTGAGCTCTTTAACAATGAACCCTGTACTCTAAAGCAGATCACTAATGTTATAGGCTTTGAGGATCTGCATTTACAGTGTTCTCATACAAGGTTAATAGTTTACATTCCTTTCATCTGTATCGTGATGAAAATTGTCTTTATTCAAAGCAATTTTAAAAAATCAAGATAAAGGTTTAAACATCTATAGAGCAGGGTATGACACTGACCATCAAAAATAATGGCTAAAATTTAGTTCATTCAGGTATTCTTTATTAGTTGTGGGGGTTCCTTTTAAAAATGCCCTTTAATACTCTAAAATATTTCTGAAAAAGTTTGCATTTGATAGTATTAAGGGACAATTTTAATCTTTATTTGAAATTTCAGTACTGTAAACATTTTGTTGCCTAAAAAGGGTTTGAATAATACAAGAAATGTTCTGCACACTGCACAATTTAATATGATTTCTGTTTTTTGAGGAGAAAATCAAATTTCCATTTTCTTAGAATATGCTGCAGTAAGCTAAATGTGATGTTTGATTAGTTAGGTAAAATACACTTTTTTTTCTTGAGAAAGTCTCACTGCAAATCTCAAAAGGTTACCTTGTTTTTTCTAGGTTTAGTCAATTGTAAAATAAATTGTAAAATAAATTGCCTATATACTTATGCCTCTTTACCTTTCATGCACATGCTGCTTTTTAAGAGGAGTAGAGGAAAAGTTGCATGTACTGAAGGCTCTATATTTCAGATTCAAGAAAAGAATAAAAGATACTGGGTGTTTGAAAATTTAATGTGCATCTCCTACCAACATAATGGTGTCTCATGGAGATAGTCCAAAATGTTTTAAAGAAAATCTTTGTCAATATTTTCAGTGTCACCTGAAAAATTATTCTACTGAAGTTTTTTAAATGTTGCATGATGAGCACAAACATAGACGTGCATGAATTTAAATAACATATATGGCCTTCTTCTCATCATTATCATTATTATATTAAATACACTAGTTATAGTGAACTCAACAGAAACATGAATACTGTACTAGTGTACCCACATTTCTATATAGTAAACAGTATGTCTAGAGCAGAGGTTCTCTTGTACTTACTCATGTGAGTACTTTCAGTGAAGGTAAGTATGCCACTGATACGTAAAGAAGGCAGGACTATAAGTCATTTTATTTCCAGCTGTTGAGATTTCAGACTATAATTCTAAGCTCTCTAAGCAAACATCATCTTTTTCTCTACTTCTTTCCAGGCAAACTGATCAGAGATGCTTTGGGGATTGGCTGTGTGCCCAGTTTCTACAAATGCCAAAGACTCCTGCACACTGAGTTAATTAAAATTGACTGCCTGTCTTAGGCAGAAGAAACAGGCTAAATTCTGGCTTGTTCTAAAAAAAAATGATTGAACAATTTAGACAAACAAAATAACTTGGTACTAAACTAGGGAATAAAAATAACATATTGCTTTGACCTGGAAAAAAACCCAGATCATATTTTTATTTTTGTTTTATTTCTATCTCAGAAGCTTCTTTTCTGTTGTATTTTGTTAATTTTTTTCTTTACCCTGCTTCAGTGAATTGTAAATTGTTAGATCTGTGTATCCCAAGGACAGGAAGACATATATCTAATGAAGTATATAGACAGACTTTACAGACTGAATCTATAAATGGCAACAAAAAGTCTAATCTTGCAGATGTTTAAAGCTCACAGGTGTCTCCCCTTAGACTGAAACTTTCCCAGTGCTTAGTGTGACTTTCTCACTCAAATGCACCAAAATTGCTGCAGTCTACACAGCTCAACAGCTGTCACATGCCTAAAAGCAGCCAAGTACAAAAGGTCTCCAAAGGACATTTAATATGCATTTCCTAAGAACAGCTGACTGACATTGACAGTAGCACTCTCAATGAACTAAAATTATTTTCAAACTTTATAGCATTCATAAACTCAGGCTCAGTGACCTCCTCAGGTTAGGGAGTGTTAGTGTATACTGTGACCTAAGGTTAGCAAGGGAAAGCACTCCCTGCTTCATCTGCTACTCTACTGGGAATATTATGTGATTCATAGGAATAGACAGAGAGAGGTAAAAAAAGAAATTGGTGGGGAGTTAGAAGTGCAAGAATGTATATTGTGCTATAATTCAGCATTTATAGTGTTCATAAATTCTGTCTTTGCTTCAAGAGGCTCTGCTATGCTTTTTAGTAACCAGTCTTCTGGGGAAAAAAGATGAGCAGACTTGACAAGAAACCCATAATTGACAATTTCCCTGGTGAGTACACACCCCACAAGGTTACACTCATGCGCAGTGTGTTTCTAGTGGATCTTGAATTCTCCTTTGGATAGTTATGAATCTTCATCTGTCAGTTAAAGAAGGTTTATGAAGAAAAATGACCTATCATTTGTTAGAGCATTCCTCAGGGGAAAAGTGATGTGAATTTGCTGATAGATGACATCATATCACAGCTATGTTTTATAAGAAAAGGCTTTGCCTTTTGAAAGGATCAATCTCAGGATAGGTTTCCAGACTTTGGGTATAAAAGGAGCACATGTGTCTCCTTATGAGACTAACTCTCCAGCCTCTCCTTAGGGAGATTTATATATTTATATTGATTTATATATGTGACCTCCTCAGCACAGTGGCTGTTCTCTTTTGAAATTGGAGATTTAAACATCTCCCTAGGGATGTAAGAGATGCCCTTATATCAGTATATAGTTTCAAAATAAATTTTTAGTAGCATTTTTTGTGTTTTCCCAAGAGAATTTGATTAAAAATAAGATTTTCCCCCCTATAACAATCTATCTGTCTGCTAAGTGATTTCACTGCTCTATCTACACAATTGTGGTAGTGTAGAATCTTGTCAAATCCTGTTCATAAGAGCAGTGTGGTATTAATTTTACCTCTTAGACTGATCTGGGGATTTAAATAGAATTATTAAGTAATCCTAATAGGGCATTCACAATACAAGCCACAGAAGGAATCAGGCAGACTAATATTTAGCCAAGGGATGTTAATGGGCTTATAGGCCTTAGGAACCAGCTTCGAAGGATGATCCAAGAATCAGCTGCTCATGTGCAGGGGACCTGTTTTGCACTCAGCATGTCAGGTGTGACTAATCTGAACACATCAGGCTCCTGGTACAAGAGAAATGCTCTTGATCCACAATTGTGCTTTTCTGGTGGTCAGTTGTCATTCTGTCTATGCTCAGTTATCTGCACATCTTGCCCAGCTGATAATGATTGAAGCAGAGTCAAGTGATCAAACAGGGTCTCAGTATGTATCTTGACAGTCAAAGAGTGTCAAATGGTCTGGACAGTCAAAGAGTGTCAAATGGCTGAATCCAAGCTGGTACAAATTATTTTGTACCAGCTTTGGATTCAGCCTGGATGGATTTTTTTCCTTTTCAATTCCTTAGCCATACCCATACACAAGTGGTAGGTATCTTCTCATTGACTATTAGCAATGTGGCTTCTTGAGTTCCATCTTTATTTGTTAACATCAAGTGCAGAAATATATTTGAAGTGTTGCATATGGAAATGTGTTTGTTATATGTGCCTTTGCTTTAAATAGGTTATGTCAAGCCAAACTGCAGGCCTTAGGAGGAGATCAAAGTATAGATCAAGCTGACACAGACATGTTCTAGTGTAATGTCAGCATATATCACACTGAATTTTCTACTTTGCAGGTGTTACAAGCAAGTCCAGACAAACACAAGGTGGAGATCCCATCATTTGATGTTCCTAAGCACATTTGTATGTAGGCACATGATGTCTTATGCTTCCTGGTTTCTTAAGGATAAACCATAATCTTCTGCAGCTTCTCAACAATTCACAACTCACATAGATATCCTTTTGGTCTGAATCACTAAACTCATCCCAGAGGGACCATGGATGACAATCTCCCTGGAAGGATGTCAGTTTTGAAAATATCCGTTTTAACAGCATGTCTTTGTATCTTTGGAGTCAAGCATTATATGAACCAAAATCACAAAATGATGAAAAAAGATTCTAAAACTCCTTTCATATACATATTTTATAGAACACGGTGCAATATCAGACCTGGTTTATGGATGGCAAAGGAAAAGAGAATGAGTTCTATTTCTGTTTAAATATGTGCCTTCCTTTCAGAATCACTGTGTTTAAACAAAATTTTCTTTAGCAATTGACTCACTATTTGCTGCTTGCATTTACCTGAAACTACAGTTATAAAGAAGGAAAAAAAATAAAAATCCTGTTTCAAGAACAAAAGAAATAATGAGTGAGGAAAGGCTGAGATGGAATGGAAAGAAAGAGGGAAGGAATAATTTTGGGAGGGACTCTGGCAGTATTGTACACATGATAAATTGCAGAGACACTGCCTGCAGAGATTTGCACCATGTGAAGATTGCTGCATACTTTTCTGAAAAGAACAATATACATAAGTTTGGCATCAAACAAGGCTAGGGCTCAAACAGGATCCTGTGGAAGGGTAATGGAGGAGATGCAAATAAAATTGTTAGCAGCTCAAAGGTTAAAAATTGCATTACATTTAAGGAATTTGTTATAAAGGACATTTAATTCTAACCTAAGAGTAAATGTTGGGGTTTATATATATGTGTGCCCATGTATATATATGTATATTTGTGTATATATGTATGTGTATAAAGTGTATAAAATAAAATTAGACAGAGAAGATGTACATTTGCCCTAATTCTGTGATGAGAAGGCCTATGCAGTTCTACAATACAATTAAGCTTTATATTACTCTAATATTGAATCATTTTACATAATTAGGTTAAAGGCTAAATGAGTCTTCCTAAAATGTAGGTATTCTTCTTAATAGAAGATCCTGTATTCATTATAAATTGAGTGCTCAAATTCCTTTCTACCCTGTTTTTCCATTGTGTTTTTAGATGCCTATTGGATTAAATGTTTCCATTTGAAGGGATTTTTGACTTTAGAGAATAAATAGAAATATGAGCAAATATGGTAATGACAAATGCTTGCATATGTCATATTTTTCACTATATTTTTACTGTTAGATTATTTCCAGTTTCTTACTGAAACTGAGAAGCAAAAAACCACTTACATTGCACTGAACAGATTTGCTGAAATCTTCTAAGTTTTATAGCAATTATAAACTTCTCAGCATTGACAATGAGAATTTCATAGATATTCTGTAGAAAACTTTTTTCTTCTCATTTTTTGACTGTATCTGCAATGCACAATGCTAGTCAGTGTCAGCAGAATAAATTTATACTGCTCTGTAACAGCTCCTGGTATCTCATTTAGAGCTTGTTGAGAAGGAACTTGGGTATATTGCTGAATTGTGAAACACATGTTCATTTCTTGTTTCTTAAAACCTTTCTGCACTTTGATTTTTAAACTGATTTACTCCCTTCCTCATTCATTGTTTGCCCATTACTTCAATAAGCTCAAATGAGCAATGACTCTTGAAATATTTCTAGAATAAAATTTTAAATTGGTAAACATTTTTGCAGCATTTAAATGTAAATCTGCTTCAAGCCTTAAAGAGATTGATGCCTGAAAGGGATTAGAAGTCAGATTAATTGCAATAAAATCAAAATTTGAACTAAATTCTTTACTAAGGAAATTTGCTTGATCTATCCAAAATTAAATGGTCAAAAATGTAAAGTTACAAACTGCATTGATTAATTTTTAAATGAAACTATCCTGAACTACACATTTTCTTCTTTATACTGAGCTATGTGCTACTTACAATCACTAAATGAAAGATACATAGAAGTAACAGAAAGGTATCTAATATGATTAAAACGCAATAGAACTTATACGTGTGAAGAATTTGATTCTTCTGCAAAATCTATTTACAATCTTCAAAGTAATGCTCTTGCTATTAAAGGCCAAGTGTGAATGAACAATCAAGTTTACCTGAAGTGCTCAAAGAGCCATAAATCAGGAATAGTTTGAAAGTGAGATTATTCAAGCTGTTATATGAAAATAAGGTGAGAAACCTGACAGAGCAGCAAGACAGTTATTACAGCTTTAAGATAAAAATCTTTACTTGAGAGAAGAATTTAATTTGTTCTTAAAAAAATTCTTTTTATTTTTCAGGTTTAATTTTCTCAGAGGTAACAAAGCTGCTAACACATTGAAAGTAACGTTATTTCCACTTTTGTAATGTGGCTTAGAGCCTAAACACACACTGATTATTTTCCTTACACATGCATTTTTCAGAAATTTTTCCTACATTTATAACAATCCAAGGACAGTGTTTGTATTTGGGTGTGGGCATGTATATCTGAGCTAGACCTTTTAGGGATACATGTCAAAAGAAGCATTAGAAGATTTGTTCTCAAAGATGTCTAGAGAAAGAGAGAAAAAGGATTCCATAAATGTTCTAGAAAACAGCCAGTGCTATGCCCAAGGTATTGCAAAATCAGATCCACA
>NW_008688533.1:15613-19272 GCF_000695815.1 Acanthisitta chloris | reverse complement strand
CTTAATTAAGATAATGATATTGGAATCAATGCTACCTCTTCAGACCTGCTGTGACAGTCAGTTATTTCCCTTTTTTTTTTTTTTTATTAGCAAAGAAGTCAACTCTAAGAATGGTCCTAGAGGACATCAGAACTGGGATTTTTGCCATAGATCCTTAGCTCCAAATCCTGGATTCAGGTCATAGATATTGCTCTGCTTTGCTTTTCCTTCTCTCTGTAACTGTTAAAATGGATACGTAATGAAAAAAATAAAATAAAGTAAGGGATACCTAAGGGATACCTAAGGGATAGCTGTTTTTACACTTTATGGAAAGTTTAAAGTAAATACAAATCCTGCTAGGATACCTTCAGTGAGACCTGAGAACAGTTCTTAAAGGCAATTTTTATTCATCTGCTTCTCACTTTTCCCTTTCTGCTAACTTTCCATGCTGTTCAGTCTCTCTAAGATAGAAAAATCTTAACATCAGAAACATAATTCAGCTGCCTGGTGCTTACTGCTGACCTAACAACCTTTGTGCCTTGACAGGTTATGTATAATCTTCAGACTGAATACCCTTGGTGTTGCTTGCTATTTGTTCCAGCTCACACCACTCTGTCTGGAGTCTTGCTTCAGTCTCACTCCCTCTGATGCCATTCTCCACTCTTTTTTTCCTTTCTTTTTCCTCTTCTCTCCTGTCTGACTGACCTCTCTTCCCTCACAGATCTTCCTTTAAGAAAAATCCACTTGAACAAGTTAAAGGCTGAACACAACTCAAACAGAAGAATGGAGATCCAGCAGGAAGACTGCAGACCAAGACATTATTTGCTCTTCTTGTCAAGCTCCATTCCCTGGACTTAAATAGACGCAAAGCTTTTAAGATGCTTCACAAATTCTCTAGCAACCTTACGTGATAGAGTAAGTGATAAGTAAATTAATTTAGTATCTTTTTCTTTTTAGCAGACAGAGCAAGTCCTAGAGGGCATCTGATCTGTGATTATTTCCATAAATTCTTGGCTGCAAGTCCTGTCCTCTGGTCATGTACAGTTTCTATTATGCTTCTTTCTTACTCTGGAGGTTAAAATGGAAGTCTGTTACACTACAGTGCGTGGAAGAAGAAATTACAGCAATTTTCATATTTTGCCTGTTTTCTGTAGTTACAGAACAGTTCAGAAATTTGGGTGTTTTGCATTAGCTATGCAATTTGTTTATTTCATTTTTCTCTAATCTAATATCAGAAAAAATAATGAGGCTAACAACAAAGCTCAGGAGAAAAAAGGATAAACCTTAATTCTGTTTCTCACACTACTTCATGAATTTGAAGTAACACCATTCAAATTGAATGAGTGAGAAGGAACAAAAAGAAATAATTTTTTTGCTGTATGTTTACTAGTAGCAGGTTCTACTTTTTTTGGTATTGCCTTTAAGGGTCAGTGACAGAACTAGGGCAAGCAGATTAAAAAAAACCAACCCTGGATCATTAGTCAACACTATGACAGTCAATGAAGTAATAATACAATGTCTACAGAAAAGAAAAAATTGCAGCTTTTCTTGCAATGAAAATAAGTATCTAAACCCCAAACAGTAGACTATTGCACTGGCTTCATAATGTGCAGTGGTGTTTACACACCAAAAAAAATTAAAATAATCCTTCAATAACCTGCTGTTAGTATATCTAGAAAGAAACTAGAAGAATACATGATATGACTTTGAGCTACTGGAGAGTGAATTAACATGCTGCAGGTGTAATCAAATACACCAGTAACTTCACACACTGCCCCATGGAATACTAGTCATTCGTGCTGTTTCAAATTGAGTTGAATTACACCATGACCAACTGAGAAGGTGTTTAGAATGATGAAGGAATTTTTTAAAAAACGCAACAACAAAAACGAGGAATAATATAGAGACTAAAGAACACAGGAAAAAACCCAACCTTGGCGTATTAGAAGTAGGATTGATGTGGTCCTAAAATGTCTCAATTGCCTCCACACTAGGTTCTCAGAAGGCCTATGAGAGGATATTGTGTGTGGCTTAGAATGCAGCATTGACAAAGAAATGTAAACCTACTCCTAATGCCAAATAAAAGCATCAGAAGGGAATAGAACATGAAAAATTCCTCCAGATAAAAGCAGTAGGAAGACAGCTACACAACAGCTGTTCAAACAGAACTAAAACTTGCATAAATTGGAAATGGTATTCCCCAAACCAAAGCTGAATCTAAGTAACTGAGCATGTATAATCTCAACACAGGATTCAAACTGAGTCAACAGAACATCGTGACCAGTTTTTTGAATGAATGCCAACGTGCTCAGGCAATTGCAGCCTGTTGACCAATGTCAAACAGTTCAGGTTTGCTTTCCCCACAGACTTGAATTTTTCAAATAAATATATCTTAGAGCAAACGAGTCAGTAACTACTCAACAACATAGTGCTGAGTGTTAGGTTTGAAGCTTAAGTCAAATCGCATTTCAACATGTTTCAATGTGGTATGTGGATGATAAGAGTAAGGATTTCAAACATACATGGGATTTGGAAGAATGAAGGGAGGACAAATTCTACACAGAATCAGGACTTATCAAAGAAAATTTAAAAAGATAAAATACTATACTATAAAAGAAGTACCAGTTCCAGTTGTAAATATACATCTTTGTTGCTTTGAATGACCTAATTTAGCCAGTCTATTTGCATAAAAAAATATTTCTCTACTTGTTCTGTTCTTAATACTTTTTTTAAGTTGTGTCTATTTTATGCCTTTTTTTTCCATTTATGCATTTTTTTACAGATGTTTACCTTTCTTCATCTACCATGTTTCCCTTTCATTTCCATAGAAATGAAATTTCAGCTATGGATATGCTGAACTTTTATCTCTCAGTTGCAGACCAGATCTTTGCAAATTGTCTTCTGTACCAACAATTCTGTGAAACAGTCTGTATGTCTGCTAGTAATCAGAACAGGGACAAGGCATGGACTTGGACAGTGGCTCCAGATTTGACCGTTTATCTGTTAACACTCTCCTGGTACTGGCTTGGCCAACATCAAATAGCACTGCTCCAGACAGGGCCTCAACATGGTTTGGACAAAACCAGGATCATTCATAGAATCATAGAATATTCTGAGTTGGAACAATCATCAAAGTCCAATTCCTAGCCCTGCACAGGACCACCCCAAGAATCACACCATGTGTTTGAGAGCACTGTCCAAGAATTCTAGCAGGCTTGGTTCTGTGACCACTTCCCTGGGGAGCCTCTTACAATACCCAGCCACCCTCTGGGTGAAGAACCTTTTCTAATATATAACCTAAACCTCTCCTGACACAGCTTCATGCCATTCCTGTTGCTGGTCACCAGAGAGAAGAGATCAGTGCCTGACCTTCCACTTCCCTTCATGAGGAAGCTGAAGACTTCTATGAGGTCTCCCTTCAGTCTCCTCCAGGGTGAACAAGCCAAGCGACCTCAGCCACTCCTCGTAGGGCTTCTCCTCTAGGGCCTTCACCATCTTCATGGTCTCATTTGGACCCTCACTATTAGCTTTACATCCTTATATTGTGGTGTCCAAAACTGCACAAAGTACTTGAGGTCAGGCCACACCAGAGAGAGTGGGACCAACTGAGAGAAAGCAAGAGAAGTGCAAAGCTTCCCTTCCTTGGCAGCCACAAGCCATTAGAAGAGCTTGGCTGCCTG
>NW_008688533.1:4936-15568 GCF_000695815.1 Acanthisitta chloris | reverse complement strand
GAATGGAGACACAATGGGATTCAGATTCTTATGGGATTATCCTGAAGTTGAGAGAAGATTTGTGAATGCTTAAACATTGAAGTTTCTTGCCTAGGTTTTCCAGTTACAAGAAAGTAAAAAAACCCCAAACAAAAAACCCATCCAAGACCCACAACAACAAAAGTTTCCTTTTTCTGATATATGCTTAGAAGTTTTCTTGTTGTAGTTTACTTTATTTGGAAATTAATTTGAAATGTTGGTTCAAATTTTGATAAAGCAGACTAATATTTATTCTGGAGTTTAGCTGAAAACAAGCAACTGAAAATCATATGATGTAGCTGGAAGAGAAGGGGCTTTGCTCAATGAATGCAACTGCTTTGAAATACTGTAGTTAGAGAAAAGGTGTCTAAATAGCTGAGCCTCAAATCAATTAAGATTTTACAGATTTGGATGGGAAACATACAATTGGATAAGAGAGAAGCATGTACATTTTGCAGCATAGTGTTTGTTGCATTAGGACTCTGCTTGCTTAGATGCTGCTGATTTGAGCTGTCTCTTGGAAAAGCAGCATTGTGTGGAATTGTAATCAATAAAAAAAGAAATGCAATCTGTTTCTGGTGAATGAGGCCAAGGCAGAAGCTAAACCTCCTTTGAGCAAATTAATATAAATCTTTTATCAGTTAGTTTCCAAAACTGAATACTGGAAAATATTCGAAGTCCAGTGCTCTGCTCTGAACAAATGGGATGTGCCCTGGCATTTGTCCTTCAGTACCTTTTCACCTCAGGATTCAGATCTACACGTCTGCCATAAATAAAAGTGATGTGCAAAACTAGAAGACTATTCTATAGTGTTCTTTTCATATCAGCAATATAATGGATGAGGTAGGTTGTGTGAATCAAAACATTCAATTCCATATTAATAGCAATATAAGTATCTGCTTTAGCATACTCCTCTTGAACTGAAGGTGAGCACATAGACAACCTGTGTTCATACACAAGTACATGTAACATGAAGGATGCTGCTTGTACTTTTTGCATGCAAATTCTTACTGAAATGATGTTTTTCTTGGGAATATTTTTTTTTCTACAAGTTACCAGCTGTGCTTAGCAAGGCAGGTGATTATTGCTCCATGCTATATCAGGAGAATCCATATGTTGGGAGAAATGCTCAAGTTGGACAGCCAGGTTTAAAACAATACCTCTGTCATGGTATTGCACAATGGTCAACATGCAAGAGGGTGACTGAAATCATGACTCCTTCTGTAAACCTAATAGGAAATAAATTACAAGGTCGGAGACAGGGAGAAGTGTCTAGGTGAAAGACAAATGGAAAATATATGGAATAGCTTCTAAACTTTTTTGCCCTATGGAATAATGGAACAGATATTCAATTTTCAGGGTTGGGAAGGATTAGCCAGACATCATAACAGTACATCTGTTAAAGAATTCTTTAAATCACAGTAAGGCAACTATATCCTTAATACCCAACATATTGACATATAAAGACAAATTTCAGGTATTACAAAAATTGTGGGATATATATTATACATGATGTATTAGCTTTTGTGGTTGGTTATTTTCTTTTCTGTGTTTTTGTGTTGTTTGATTGGTTGGGTTTTTTTTAACTTCATACTCCAGTGAAGATTCTTTTTATTTTGAAGTACATCTGTTTAGACTTCTAGGTCTGCCTACACCCCTTCCTTTTAAACTACTATTCCTGATACATAGCAGAAACAAATAAATAAAATTAATCATAAGCTTTTTCCCCCTCAACATCCCAGAGGTCCGGGGTGGGTGTATCCAGAAGGCTGGCAAGTCATTCAGGCCTTGTTAACAGAAGATCATGCTGAGGACTTTCTGAAAACCAAATGCTCATAGGTCTTCTATAATTTATGTAGTAATATAAGTTGGAAATAAATAACTACCTAAAGCACGAAGTGCCTGACTCAAATTTCGATACCTGGAAAACCTAAATGCAGTTTAGAAAAGGGTACACACCATATACTGTAAAAATGCTAGAAGTACATTGCCCATAAAGGAAAGTTTTATTAGTGTGCCCTCTGCACTAAATCTAGGAAGCTTAAAATAAGGATTGAGGATTTTTAATGGAATTTTATTTCCCCTTTTGGGTACTTAATTCCTCTCTGAGATTTTGAAAATATGCTTTTGAATGCTCCAACTTATCTCAGAATGTGGAGGTTCCCTGAAAGGCTTATTGGAATATCCCATAATAAACTACTCTTTCCTCATCTGCCCAAAAACATATCTAACATTTGGTGAGCTACCATTTGGCAAAAAAAAAAACCAACAAGAAAATTGAAACTGGTGCCCATGTGGCTGGATTACAGAACTATGAAAACTATTGACTGTACTCACAGCTGATGTTTAATGAATCCATTTTGGTCATGAAAGCCTAACTGAGACTTTTCATTACAATTCTGTCCCCATAGTGCCATGCTGTGTGATTCACATATCAATGTGCTGAGATCTACACTGATTTGTTGAATGATGTGGACTTCTGAAGACAGAGTAGTCACATGCAAACGATACAGAATTGGAGTTCAGCTCCCAGTTTCTCTATCAGCCAATCTGAATTGACCTTGAGACTGTTATATCTCATCAAGTACATATTTTCCATTGCCTTACATTTTTTTAAGCAGTTAATATGTAAATTAATAAAATCTTGCTGTGTGTTTGAACAACACTTCACATGAAATAGCACAAATCCAGAATAGGGATGGAAAAACTTTTCTTGCTTGCAATGCCAGTTCATTCCTGTTAAGAGCAATCTAAAATGAGCACAACTGTCTGTGGACAAAGATAATGAACACAAAGATGGGAGCACTACACATACTTTCAAATATAAATTCAATAGTTTCTTGGTCCTTATTTTAACAATTCTCTGATGCATAACAGAGTTCAAAGATTTCTCACTTAATTATAATGGATCAACATATAATTCTGCCCATACTATTTACCAATGATCTGTTCCAGTGCTTATATTTGAATCTGAAAATATCAGGGAAAGAAGAGTGATTAGCTATTATAAATTTAATTAGTTAGGGGTTTTAAATTCTGTTCTTCAGTTGCTGGCCATATCTTTGTGTGTAACAGCCTTGTCACACACTGACTTAAAATCCTAGTTATACTCTCTTATTTGAACACTTTAAATGATTTGATGCACTTCTAGCTGATACACAAATTCTTTGCTATTAAAACACAACCTCATCTCAAGTATTCAAGTTAAAGGCTTATATTCTGATACATCCAAAATTGCATGGTCTTCTGTTTAAAAGACTGTTTTTAAAGGCTTTGTGGTCTTTTATGCCAATGTGTGATGCCCATGTGCTGGAACTGTCTCAGTCCACTGCCTGCTTCATCACTGAACTCTGATTCTCTGCACAATAACAGCATCTGTTGTTGTTGCAAAAGGGCAGCAGAAATAATGAGAACACACATTGATTTTGTAGATAAATGTCTCTAGATTAATGAATCATTGTACAGAATTAGTAAAAGGCATGCAAAAGAAATATGTTTCAACTGTTTTCTTTAAAGATCCTCTAAATTTTAGTGGTAGATATTGTTATCTGCTGTCATGACTTAGCAGAACTGCTTTGAACTTCAGTCTTCTTATGATTTCTCAAAATAAAGTGCTGAATCTACCAGATAGAAATGATTTATTTTCTAAGGTATTAACTATTTTCAACTTTACTGATGATATTACAGAATATAAACAGTTTGTCTCAGCATGGTACAATTATATTCCTTTTTTGTTTGAAACACTAGAACATCAACACATCACTATATATTGTCAATTTGACTTGACAATTGATGGCAGCATGAATAATATTCACTTATTTGTCTGAGGTTTTGGTTTTGGGGGAATTATAGGCCTTTCTATGTACTGGAAACTAGACCTTAAAGGTAACATATATAAATTTGGATCTACCTAATAGCAGACCCATGAAGGTGCCTTTACTGAGAACAGATATCTCTCCACACATGGTCAGAGCATGCCAGTTCTAACATGACTGAGCAACTGATGTCTACCTGTTGTCTATGTATCCTGAGTGGTGTAGTCTAATGTGTCTTTTCAGAGGGCATGTAATGTTATTCTAAATAGTTCAGGAGTGGCTGCTGCTTTCTTTGTAATCTTTGGGTGAAAAGACAGCGTTCATTTCTGCACATAGGATAATCTAATTCTGGACGTGTCTGTGGATTTTTAAACTCACACCTTTCATACTCATACATCTAAGGCAATATGTTGTTAGTACTAGCCCTTTGTGTTTCTATAAATTGGAGAGAGATGGATTTGATGTGTGGACTGTTGGGTGGAAATTGTTTGGATGGTTGCATCCAGAGGGTAGTGGTCAATAGCTCAGAGTCCCGATGGACATCAGTGTCATGTGTTATGCCTCAGGGGTCCATACTGGGACCAGTGACATTTAATATCTTCATTAATGACATAGATGAAGGCATCAAGTGCCTCCTCAGCAAGTCTGCAGATGACACCAAGCTGCGTGGTGTGGTTGACACACCTGAAGGATGAGATGTTTTCCAGAGGGACAAGATTGAGAAGTGGGCCCATGTGAATCTCATGAGGTTTAACAAGTCCAAGTGCAAGGTGTTGCACCTGGATCAGGGCAACCTCCAATATCAATACAGGCTGGAGGATGAACAGATTGAGAGCAGCTCTGCCAGGAAGAACTTGGGAGTGGTGGTGTCTTTAATATGAATACAGACACATCCCAGGTCTCCATATTGCATAATCTATATTTTTCTGATGTAAATGCATCTTTTTTGGGTTTTCATAAACATTTACTTTTTCTATTAAGAATTTATCACACTGACTCTGTATTAATTTTATTTTCAGAACCTTGCAAGTGTTTTCCTGCCTTAATACCTAGAACAACTTTTAAAGCAGTAACCGTCAGCAGCAAAGGCTGCTAAATCATAATTATGCATTTTAATGCACTAAACTTAACAATGTAACATGTACCATTTTGCAGCACTCACATTAGCACTAAAGTACTTCTCTCAAATGCCATAGCAGAGCTGCCACTTCTTCAATCTGTATTTCGTTATGTCTGTTACTCCCTCTAATGATTCTAATGCAAAACTCCTAAAATAGAAATTTGCCACCTTTCTTTTCCATTATTTCTAACTGTAAGAAAAGAACATAAAGCAACCCCTATTTCATTTTCTATTTCTAACTTTGCCTTCCATAACTTTTGGAGCAACTCCCCTGAAGTCATCTTTTTGATGTAGCTTATCTGTTACCATGAATAAGTTTATAACTGGGTCAGATCTCATTAGATCTGAATTAAAACCTGCAGGAATCCATCACATCCAACCTTACTGATGTTACAAAACCCAGAAAATTCGTAACAGATTGGGAAGATGTGTTCTTTTCCATGATGGGAGCAAAATAAAGCTCCTAGCCAATAAAGGATTTTAATATGTTTCAGAAAAACTGACTTTTTCAAGCATCCTTTTACTTTTGCTTTTTCTCATAGTTTTTTTTCCCCCCACTCTTTTTTCTTACTCACACAAATCTCAGTAAGGCTTTTTTCCTTTGTAAGATTGCTTCATTGTTCCTTAGTTTTATACATAGTAATGCTCATTTTTCTTACTGAAAGTCAACATATAAAAGTGTTCACTCTAGAAGTAGATATCAGACAATTTCCTAGCTGTTTTTTACAAGTTATTTTTCACATGTTCCTGTAGAGTAGTACCCATTTCTGTGACAAAAACATGTGAATTGCTTTCTAAAATCATGTAAATTTGCTTTCTAAAATCATGTAAATTTTTCCACTTCAGGAAATCAAACTGATTGTTTTCTATGATGAAGCAACTACCTGGATGGATGAGGGAAGCATCGTAGATATTTAATACCTTGACTTCAGTAAGGCTTTGGCACTGTATTTCACAACATCCTCATAGGCAAACTTGGGAACTGTGGTCTGGATGAGTGGACAGGGATGTGGATTGATGACTGGTTGAATCCCAGAGGGTTGTAATCAGTGGCATAGTGTCTAATTTGGAGCCTGTCACTAGTGGTGACCTCCAATATTCAATATTGGGTCTGGTATTTTTTAACATATTCACCAATGACTTTGATGAAGGGATAAATGCCTCCTCAACGAGACTGCTGATGGCACAAAGCTGGGAGGAGTGGCCAATATCCTAGAGTGCTAGTGGCCAATACCCCAGAGTGCTGTGCAGCCCTTCAGAAGGACCTTGACAGGTTGGAGAGATGGGCAGAGAAGATCGGTTTGAAATGCAACAGTGGTGAATGCAGGGTCTTACACATGGGGAAGAATAACCCCATGCACCGGTTTAGGCTGGGGGCCAACCTGCTGGAAAGCAGCTCTGCAGAGAAGGACCTGCAGGTCCTGGTGGACAACCTGTCCATGAGCCAACAGTGTGCCCTTGTGGCCAAGAAGGCCAATGAGATCCTGGGGTGCATTAGGAAGAGCATTGCCAGCAGGTTGAGGGAGGTGATAATGCCTGTCTACTCAAAGAGTAGATCATTTGAAATCCAGTGCTCCCCCCTACACAATTCTGCTCTTTTTTCAAGCTTTACCTCTTGATTTAGTTGGATAAATTTTTAATTTTCTATTGTTATAGCAATATTTCAGTATTGCAATATACACAATATGTATCTATTGACCTCTATATTTGTACTTGTCAGACACTTGATTGATTTGCTTCTTAATGCAGCTTTGTCACTGATGATATGAACACATTTTCTTGGTCACTAAAATGCTAAACCTCATACATGACATCTTTCTGAAAGCAAAATACAAAATAAATGAAATCTAACTGGTGAGTCGGTGCTTCAGATTTCAACGAGGTTGACAAAGAACTGAGGTAAATATGAATGCTGTAGATAATAAGAGTTTGATGGACTGATATAGAAATAAATGGTCTGGGGGACTGTGGAATACTCAAGGTCTTTCCAGATGGCATGCTTGTAATTTAGAGTTCTGGGATACAAATGAAGTTGTCAGCTCTATCCCATCAGGATCACATGCTCTGGATGTCAAGGATGGGGAGCTCAGAGGAAAGATTTAGCAGGTGAGCCTTGCTATGTGCACTGTGAAAATTTGATCTCTTATTGGCAAAACAAAGGTGCCTTTTCTACCTTCTTCCTACTGCAACTTCGTGTTCTCCAAAGACTTTTATTTGTGCTGTCATTCTTGGAACAGAGAGTCCAAACAGTTTTATCTGTCAAGGGTCTTAACAAATAAGATGAATGGTCCTGTTGAATGTGAGTTAATTTAGTGTACAGTTTTAAAGACAACAGCAGTGAAACATTTTCAGTGTTCTGGAATTGCTATTCGCAGTTAAGTAATCACACAATTTTTTAGCAGCTCCTCCTCCATCAGAGGCGTTTGTCAGATGAGTAAGATTTGGATGAAAAATTAGCTGAAGGTTTATAACTGCAAATTCCTTTCCTTAGTGATCATAGCGAGCCCAGATTTTCTCATCCTTAAAACATAAGTTCCATCTCTTAATTCAAGTTTGGCTTTAGTATCAGAGCATGTCCACAAGACTTTTGTCAGAGAGAAAGATGGCCAAAGGAACTCACAGATTTAAAAAAGTTAAAAGTATAATGAGAGAAAAAATAGATTGTCTTTCTTGATGGCAATTGCATGTTCTCATTTGGAGGAACTGTAAATCACTAAATGAGTTTACCCTTACACAGTAAAAATCTCATTCATTATGACCAACTACACAGAAATGAGCAGCTCCTGCATTTAACCTTCCTATTGGGGTTATCAAGAGGCCTTCACTCTCCCTTGGTATATTTTCCCAAATTCAAGTGCCCTTTTGAGCTCCTTTCTTGAAATTTAGGGCATTCATTAGGCATGGACTGTTGACCGTACAATAGGAGAAACATGACATTTGATATTTTTATCATAGGTCACTAAAGATCATTTCTCTAGCAATATGTAATGCCAAGCAGGAAGTAGTCATAAGCATGAAGATCTCAGCCTGAAGTCATGAGCTCATTTATTGTTGCCAAATAATTTAAATAGATTGAACAACTGTGTCACTGATAATCACATTCTGTCTACTCAATATCAGAGACAATTGCAAATTAATCTTTCAAACAACTTATGACAGGCATTTATTCATCACACAGATAAAGTTTGCCATTGTGTTATCAAACACAATGTAGACATGTTGTTTAGGTAGACTTGCTCTAAATACTTTGAAGAGTAATGTTTGGGTGGATCAAAGCAAATGCTGATTTTTAAGGTTTCCAAGTGCATATCTTATTCTTTATTGAGAGTATTCCCCTGACCATGTACACAGTATTTGTATAGCCTAGCAGTGACCTTGCTATCTATACAAAATTACCCTGATTTCACTGATTTTTCTATAAGAAGACAGAGAAATAATGTAGTTATTAAATAAGTGCAATATTATTAAGATTGTAATGTATATGATGCTATTTAACAGTAGGACCTAATGCATTTTCAAAGCCACCTTTTCAAAGAACCCCACAGTTACCATGTTGCAATTCTGCTTTTACACTTGTTTTTGTTCATATTATATAAAGTCAGGGTGAAAGACATCTTGGGGGATTTACAGATTGGATAACAACCTGTCTTTTCCTTTTTTTTTTCAGTCAAAGTGTTGCACCCATGAAGGTGTGCTCCACAGCTCTGCTGAGTACAGGGAGGTTCTGCCATATCTGCCTTCCACCTCACAAACCAGCACTTGTACCAGTGGCTTCATCTATGAGGACATGGGACAACTTGCAGGGAAAAGGAGTAGTGAGATGAGATGACAGAGAAGACTTCTCTCAGATTGGGCAACTGATGTTCAAATTGTTGGTTTCAGGAGGGAATAATGAACTGTCCACGAAATGTCTGCAAAAGGGAAATGCAAAATAAAAGTGATATTCAAAGAAGCCTGAAATCAGGTATTATAAAGTTGTCTTAATGGAGGTATTTTTTACTTTCCATAATTAAAAGGTTTCAGTGAAAATGAAGAAGAGATTTGCTTTCCATAAACTCTATTTATAGACCTTTAAATTTTATCTGATTAGGCAGCACATTTATTGTGCACACCATTTTTACTGTGTAAGGACCTGTAGTGCTTTTTTAATGTTGTTCTTTGATTAAGCAACTCCCAATTGATCAGCTTTGTCAGCAGAAGATATTTTTGCTTGCAGCCTCAAAAATGTGATAATTTATATGTAAATTATTATTTATACAACATTATTTATGATAAGTTGGACTTAGAAATTAAGAAGACTAACAGGATTCTGAATTTATGACAACACATGCATAGAAATTACTGTGTTGTAGCTAAAGAGCAACTGGAGAGATGGAAGGTGGTTTTATTATTATTCTGTCTATGGCAACATTACTGTAACTGCCTCTTTCTAAATGGAACTAGTGTTTTATTATGTTTGCTAGTGCCCAAGCCCCACAAAAAATAAAGATATAGTAACTGCAGCAGCAGATGGCTAAGCCTGTGTGACTAGCAGTGGCTTTGTGTTATTATTTCTATCAATCAGTGATAACTTTTAACTTTGTGCGATGCTATTTAGGTCATGCCTATTCTTATTGTGCTGCTACATTAGAACTTTTTCTGACAGTCTTTTCCATGATAAGTGGCAATTTAAGGGTTATAACAGTAGAAGCTGAAGTGTTTTCTGCCTGTGTTATTACTGAAAATGAGTATTCTTCTGTTATTATGCGTACACCACACACACAATTATAGTTTTGTTTAATTTTGGTAGTAGAAATGGCATTGTGTTTGTGGGGTACACAGGCAGATGTTCTTCGTCCCCTCCTGCTCAATGAATGCTGTGTATTGAAGTCTAACTAACTACTGTACTCCCTGAAACAGGTTGTAGTGGGTTGAGGTCAGACTCTTCTCCCAGGCAACTAGCAACAAGACAAGAAGAAATGGCCTCAAGATGTGCCAGGCGAGGTTCAGGTTGGACATCAGGAAGAATTTCTTCACTGAAAGGCTTGTCAAGCATTGGAATGGACTGTCCAGGGAAGTGATGGAGTAACCATCCCAGGAAATGCTCAAGAAATGACTGGACATGGCACTTAATGCTATGGCTTAGTTGACATGGTGGTGTTTAGTCAAAGGCTGCACTTGATGATCTTGGAGGTCTTTTCCAGCCTTCATGAGTCTATGATTCTTTGGTAGATAGACATGGAAGCCTCTTCACACCTACTTTCTTTCTTTCTTTCCTCCTCTCTTACTTCTCCTCATTTCTCTCTTACCTCTTCATGAGTTAGCTTGACCACCCACTCCAAAAAAGGGCTAATATTTTGCTCCATGGAAGCATTGTCCTACTCCCCAGTCAAGCATCTATATGATACTTTCAGCAATTTGATTTTAGTGTGTTTGAATAGACCTATAGTTCTTCTGACAGTAATGATCAGCTCCTCACATCAACTCCTCAGTAGCTGATGAATAAATCAGCAGTTTATACACCTCTTGGCTCATTTAAATTTAGTACCGTGAATGCTAAGTTGCCATACAATAGCATAATCATTAAGAAACTGGTGTTTCTGGCATGAATTTTACCCAGATCACCGTCTACTTGTTAACATTTCAGGGCTGATAAGTTGGTTCTGAACAAATATTATTAGCAGAGTGTGCCATTTGAGT
>NW_008688533.1:0-4897 GCF_000695815.1 Acanthisitta chloris | reverse complement strand
CCCTAATCTGCACTCTTAAACAATTGAAATGCCCAGGTGTAATACACTCTCATGGAACAATAAGGTTGAGTTCCAAGTGAAACTACTTCTTGCCAACATCACTGTGCTTTGTAGTCTATTCAGAGCTATTTCTAAAGCATTAAAACTAATTTGAGGTAGATTTTCTCACACCAACATCTGGGTTTTATTTAAAAAAAAAAAAAAGGGGCAGTATCTATAGATTTGACTGTGTCCTGTCGCTGAATGTTGATGACTATAGTGATAACCTTTTCTGCTGAAGGACATAAATTTGCTTCCCTCCAAATTCTTTCTAATTTTGTTTTCTACAGAAAATAAAAGAGGAGTCATGTATCTCCTTGTTACAGGACATATAGTTTCTTGGTGCTGGGTAGCATGTCACAGGTTCAGGTGAGGCCTCTGTGCAGGCCCTTCATAATAGATACCATACTCAGAATAATACACTGGTTCTCTGTAAATAAGAGCAAGCTCTATCAGTACTCATATTTATACCAATACTACATATTTGAGGTCTAGAAGCTGCTTTTGAGCACCAATAATAAAGACTAAAACTGACATTCAGTCCCCTCTAGTTTATATTTCTGGAGACAAAGTGTTAAAATCTGAAAAGACCTTTTGGAAAAATTGCACCGAGTAATGAAAATATAGCTTTTTTTTTCTGAACATCCAAGAGTTCTTGACTTATTAAAATATGCAAATCATTCTCACACTTTGTTTAATTGCTCTTTCCTTAAACCCATCAAATCTTCTTAATTCTTCTTTTCTTTGTCCTTAATTAACACCCATTCCCTATTGACTAAAGTGTAACCCAGAAGACCTAAGCTTGTGAAATTCCCAACTTATTAAACCTAATTGCTATAATAATTAGCAACCATTGGCAAAATATTCATCACACAAAAAGCAGGAAGCCATCTAATTAACACTCTCAAAATGCTAAGCATTCACTACTTGATATTTTACCTGCCATTTCATGCCTTCATTTCTGGAGTTGTGTGACATAATACATTGTTCTAAGGAGGAATAAGATAGGAATTTTTTTTAAAAACACGAATTTTCCAAAACTGAAACTTTTCACTTCAACAACCAATCATTTTAAAAACTTCATTTAGATTTCATTTCTCAGGCCCTGAATAGAATTCCCTGACAAAGAAGAAATGACAAAAGAGAGACCAGCTCAGTAACTCAGGTATTCTGCAGGACATGGGAGACAGACAGAGTAGGACACTGAACAGAAGCACCCCACAACCAGTGTGAGAACCATCTTCACAAAGGTTAGCCTGAAATTTTTGTTTTGGGTTTTTCTTGTTCTACTCTATTCTGAATGGAACAACAAGGTAGAGACAGATTTTAATACTGGTATGAAAGTACTGAGTTTATCTGATGTGGTACAAAAATATTCTGGAAATATTTCCAGCTAGAAAAAATGTTAAAGCATAATTTATTTAGGAAGAGGATCATTAGGCTGGTTGAGGGGAAAAAAAATTGCATTCAATTTGAAAATTATTACAACTACAGATTTGGTTACAGGTAGTGCAGGAGAGAATGGTGAATAGGTAACTCTTTAGCTGAGTCACTGCTATTAATTCAGTTGTTCAGCTATGCTCTGTCAGCCAGGTCTCAGTGATGAGTACAACAAATACTCCTTTTAGACCAACATCAAGGTAGCCATGCATGCTGGCCACTTACACTAGGAAAAGGATTTCTATATATCTTTTTGGAAGACTCGAACATTTCCTTTTATCTGCACCTGTATTTGCCCTCTCAGTCATGTCCCATCACCTGTTTTCAACTGTGAGGAATAAAAAATAGGTATTTCCCTCAAGAATCAGCAAGAATCTATATCCATATTCACAATGTGCCTTCAAAGAAATCAATATTATATAGAATAGGAATTTCCAGCTGGCATCATTCAGGTCTGCATGACAGAATTAGACCTCACTCACTCCTCTTAGCAGTGAGGTATAGGGATGGATGTAGAAATGATGAGTGGAATAATACAGAAGAAATAACTAGAACTGAATGTTCCTTGCCTTTGCTTTTAATTCTTTTGATAAACCACGTTTTACTGTAAGATACATAAAGGAGGAGATATGATGAAAGAATACAGTTATACAACTTGAAATATTACGGAGTTTAAATTAAAATCCAAGGATATAACTGATAGGGGAAAAGGAATAAATATCTTTTACAAAATACCTTTCTCTTCAAGTAAAATTAGTTTTTATTTGAAACTGGGTAAGAGTGTTTATCCCTCTAATTAATCCACCTTAGCTGCTGAACAGTAACAGCATGTATATAACCTCACAGCAACTTTAAAGTACATATTAAGAGAAAAACATTTTCCCACAGCTAAATAATTGTAGAATATCAGGATTTTCAAGGTATTTCTATCTGTCTTCAAGAACCTGGGCTCCAAATATAAAACTTAAAAAGAATCACTGTCCTTCTATGTCAAAGCTGTCCTGGGCCCTGTATCACAGAAGAGCATGAAAGTTGTTTAAGGTCACTCGTGCATTTCTGGTTCAACAGGAGATTATAAAGCCACCATCATGGAGAAACCACTAGATCAGTTAGTGTGTATTTGGTTGACATTAGATCTCAAGGGCACTTTTCACACATGATGCTTTCATTTCTAAGACAAGCTTAAAAGAACTGATGCAATTTGCTTGTTACAGTTTTTCTTTTGCAGCTGCTTATTTGACATTCTTTCTTTGTTACTCAGAGACATCTGTATCATTCGTAATGAGACATCTTTGAAAACCTGGGTAAACCACTAGATCAGTTAGTGTGTATTTGGTTGACATTAGATCTCAGAGGCACTTTTCACACATGATGCTTTCATTTCTAAGACAAGCTTAAAAGAACTGATGCAATTTGCTTGTTACAGTTTTTCTTTTGCAGCTGCTTATTTGACATTCTTTCTTTGTTACTCAGGGACATCTGTATCATTCTTAATGAGACATCTTTGAAAACCTGGGGTTTTTTTTTCCAAGCTCTAAATATTTATTTCCTTTTAAATATCAGGTATGGTTCAGGGGCATTGCTACAGCAGTGTCAAAGTCAAACCTCTGACAAATATTTTAAGCTGCAGAAGGGCTTTGAAATTATGACAGAGGCAAAATGCAGCTTTTGGGGGGCTAGGAGAGGGGGGAAGACAAAAGCAAGGAAGAGTGCAGAGCACTAGTCAGCAGAAGATATAAAAAGAAAAATGAAACCTTTTGTCAAGTAAAAAACTCCTGAGAGCCACAGAGTAAGAATAAACAAGAAATTTTCTTTTTAGTTCTTTTTGACCACTTCCCAAGGGGAGTGCTTTGATGCAGAAACAGTGTGTAGATATTTGAAGCTATGCTGCCCTTATAGGCACTGCAAACATGGTGAGTGAGCACCTGTGTAACTCAGAATATTAAAATGAATCCTGTCACTTCTTTTTTCATTTTTTTGGTCAATTTTTTATTACCTTCTACAGTTATTTATTATAGTTACTAAATTACTTGAGTTCTGATTGCACATTTATACATCTAGCAAGTATTTCTCTTCTCTTGCTCACCTACATGGAGATCAGGGTCTTTTAGGACATAAACAGTGTCAGACTCTTGAAGAAAATCTGTGCACTCTGTTCTGTGATGGTATGTCCTGTGCTCACTAAGGTGATGGAAGCAGGAGTGGACAGAAAATCAAATTGAAGTAGGAGAAGAAATAGGACTGCTGGGCTGAGTGTGTGGCATGTGCCCAGGGTGCAGGTCTTGTTGGATACTACCATACCACTGTGGCTCCAGCAGCTGTTGGTCTTGTTGGATACTACCATACCACTGAGGTCAGGCTCTGGCTGTGGCTCCAGCAACTGTCTGGGCTGAGCACTTTCTGATCTGAGAAACTCTACCACCAATGATCACTTCATTGTGATCAAGTGTGGAGTCCCTCCAAAATGGCACATGGTGTTTCCATGATAAAATTTTCAGAATTTCTTCAAGTCGGTGTTATCTTGATTGTATTCAGTTTCGGTAAATGACAGAAAAATGCCTTCAGCCATGTTCCCCAATCTGTTCTCAATTTTTTTTTCCCCAAAAAAGTTCTGTAGCTGTGTCTAATATTTAACTCCAGAATCAACTTCTAAATCAAGAAGAAGGATGGCACAATGTTTTTCAAGGAAGCAGAATCCTGCTCAAATCCCCTGAAGAGCAAAAAAGATGCTGTATGGCTCTGAAAGTCCATTTAATCTCTTAGTGCCTTGATGCTCCAATTAAAAATGCTGCCTTCAGCATTTTTGTCTTACAGCACAGCCAGTTACTTTGATTTTTTGATGATTAGGAGCATAAAAATCTTTAGGGAAAAGTGTATCAATACTGTGTATATGAGTATCTCCAGGATTAGGAATTTAAAGACCTCTTTTTCAAGGTAAGATTGGTATGTAAATACCATATACTCTGAATGGCATTCCAAGAAATGAGATTCTCATAGGAAGAATAACAAGGAAAACATCCCCTTAGCAACATATTACTAGCTGTTTTGCATTTCATGACTACTCAGATCATTTGCATTCATGTATTTCAATATATAGTAGAGCTAACAATATTAGACACATCACACTCAGCAGTTTCTTGGAATGAATAATAGAATTTAAAATGAGGTTTAGATTTTCTGGTTAGTACAGAAATATTTTTTGATCAGATTTGACTGTAGTTGTACAGAAAACCCATGAAGTTCAAAACCAAACTACCTCAGTTCATATTATTTTAGATGCACTGCTCATATGTGTCTAATAAGATGGCTTAAAGGCCCTCCTTGATATTTATGTGGAAGCATTACAGTTTTCCATCAAGTTAGTGTGCTTTTTGAGCAACTTTTCTGTCCTATTTCCTGTTAGCCTATATATATATAT